>NW_028270185.1:3295493-3381697 GCF_037043375.1 Chiloscyllium plagiosum | reverse complement strand
AAAAAGAAAGAGAGAAGGAGGGAGGACGGAGAGAGAGAAGGAGGAGGGAGAGAGAGAGAAGGAGGGAGGGGGGGACGGAGAGAGAGAAGGAGGGAGGGGGGACGGAGAGAGAGAGGAGGGAGGGGGGACGGAGAGAGAGAAGGAGGGAGGGGGACGGAGAGAGAGAAGGAGGGAGGGGGGACGGAGAGAGAGAAGGAGGGAGGGGGGAAGGAGAGAGAGAAGGAGGGAGGGGGGAGACGGAGAGAGAGAAGGAGGGAGGGGGGACGGAGAGAGAGAAGGAGGAGGGGGGACGGAGAGAGAGAAGGAGGGAGGGGGGACGGAGAGAGAGAAGGAGGGAGGGGGGACGGAGAGAGAGAAGGAGGGAGGGGGGACGGAGAGAGAGAAGGAGGGAGGGGGGACGGAGAGAGAGAAGGAGGGAGGGGGGACGGAGAGAGAGAAGGAGGGAGGGGGGACGGAGAGAGAGAAGGAGGGAGGGGGGACGGAGAGAGAGAAGGAGGGAGGGGGGACGGAGAGAGAGAAGGAGGGAGGGGGGACGGAGAGAGAGAAGGAGGGAGGGGGGACGGAGAGAGAGAAGGAGGGAGGGGGGACGGAGAGAGAGAAGGAGGGAGGGGGGACGGAGAGAGAGAAGGAGGGAGGGGGGACGGAGAGAGAGAAGGAGGGAGGGGGGACGGAGAGAGAGAAGGAGGGAGGGGGGACGGAGAGAGAGAAGGAGGGAGGGGGGACGGAGAGAGAGAAGGAGGGAGGGGGGACGGAGAGAGAGAAGGAGGGGAGGGGGGACGGAGAGAGAGAAGGAGGGAGGGGGGACGGAGAGAGAGAAGGAGGGAGGGGGGACGGAGAGAGAGAAGGAGGGAGGGGGGACGGAGAGAGAGAAGGAGGGAGGGGGGACGGAGAGAGAGAAGGAGGGAGGGGGGACGGAGAGAGAGAAGGAGGGAGGGGGGACGGAGAGAGAGAAGGAGGGAGGGGGGACGGAGAGAGAGAAGGAGGGAGGGGGGACGGAGAGAGAGAAGGAGGGAGGGGGGGACGAGAGAGAGAGAAGGAGGGAGGGGGGACGGAGAGAGAGAAGGAGGGAGGGGGGACGGAGAGAGAGGAAGGAGGGAGGGGGGACGGAGAGAGAGAAGGAGGGAGGGGGGACGAGAGAGAGAGAAGGAGGGAGGGGGGACGGAGGAGAGAGAAGGAGGGAGGGGGGACGGAGAGAGAGAGAAGGAGGGAGGGGGGACGGAGAGAGAGAGAAGGAGGGAGGGGGGACGGAGAGAGAGAGAAGGAGGGAGGGGGACGGAGAGAGAGAGAAGGAGGGAGGGGGGACGGAGAGAGAGAGAAGGAGGGAGGGGGGACGGAGAGAGAGAAGGAGGGAGGGGGGACGGAGAGAGAGAGAAGGAGGGAGGGGGGACGGAGAGAGAGAGAAGGAGGGAGGGGGGACGGAGAGAGAGAAGGAGGGAGGGGGGACGGAGAGAGAGAGAAGGAGGGAGGGGGGACGGAGAGAGAGAAGGAGGGAGGGGGGACGGAGAGAGAGAAGGAGGGAGGGGGGACGGAGAGAGAGAGAAGGAGGGAGGGGGGACGGAGAGAGAGAAGGAGGGAGGGGGACGGAGAGAGAGAGAAGGAGGGAGGGGGGACGGAGAGAGAGAAGGAGGGAGGGGGACGGAGAGAGAGAAGGAGGGAGGGGGGACGGAGAGAGAGAGGGAGGGAGGGGGGACGGAGAGAGAGAGAGAAGGAGGGAGGGGGGACGGAGAGAGAGAGAGAAGGAGGGAGGGGGGACGGAGAGAGAGAGAGAAGGAGGGAGGGGGGACAGAGAGAGAGAGAGAAGGGAGGGAGGGGGGACAGAGAGAGAGAGAGAAGGAGGGAGGGGGGACAGAGAGAGAGAGAGAAGGAGGGAGGGGGGACAGAGAGAGAGAGAGAGAAGGAGGGAGGGGGACAGAGAGAGAGAGAGAGAAGGAGGGAGGGGGGACAGAGAGAGAGAGAGAGAAGGAGGGAGGGGGGACAGAGAGAGAGAGAGAAGGAGGGAGGGGGGACAGAGAGAGAGAGAGAAGGAGGGAGGGGGGACAGAGAGAGAGAGAGAAGGAGGGAGGGGGGACAGAGAGAGAGAGAGAAGGAGGGAGGGGGGACAGAGAGAGAGAGAGAAGGAGGGAGGGGGGACAGAGAGAGAGAGAGAAGGAGGGAGGGGGGACAGAGAGAGAGAGAGAAGGAGGGAGGGGGGACAGAGAGAGAGAGAGAAGGAGGGAGGGGGGACAGAGAGAGAGAGAGAAGGAGGGAGGGGGGACAGAGAGAGAGAGAGAGAGAGAGAGAGAGAGAGAGAGAGAGAGAGAGAGAAGGAGGGAGGGGGGACAGAGAGAGAGAGAGAGAGAGAGAAGGAGGGAGGGGGGACAGAGAGAGAGAGAGAGAGAGAAGGAGGGAGGGGGGGACAGAGAGAGAGAGAGAGAGAGAGAAGGAGGGAGGGGGGACAGAGAGAGAGAGAGAGAGAAGGAGGGAGGGGGGACAGAGAGAGAGAGAGAAGGAGGGAGGGGGGACAGAGAGAGAGAGAGAAGGAGGGAGGGGGACAGAGAGAGAGAGAGAAGGAGGGAGGGGGGACAGAGAGAGAGAGAGAAGGAGGGAGGGGGGACAGAGAGAGAGAGAGAAGGAGGGAGGGGGACAGAGAGAGAGAGAGAGAGAGAGAGAGAGAGAGAGAGAGAGAGAGAAGGAGGGAGGGGGGACAGAGAGAGAGAGAGAGAGAGAGAAGGAGGGAGGGGGGACAGAGAGAGAGAGAGAGAGAGAAGGAGGGAGGGGGGGACAGAGAGAGAGAGAGAGAGAGAGAAGGAGGGAGGGGGGACAGAGAGAGAGAGAGAGAGAAGGAGGGAGGGGGGACAGAGAGAGAGAGAGAAGGAGGGAGGGGGGACAGAGAGAGAGAGAGAAGGAGGGAGGGGGGACAGAGAGAGAGAGAGAAGGAGGGAGGGGGGACAGAGAGAGAGAGAGAAGGAGGGAGGGGGGACAGAGAGAGAGAGAGAGAGAGAGAGAGAGAGAGAGAGAGAGAGAGAGAGAGAAGGAGGGAGGGGGGACAGAGAGAGAGAGAGAGAGAGAGAAGGAGGGAGGGGGGACAGAGAGAGAGAGAGAGAGAGAAGGAGGGAGGGGGGGGACAGAGAGAGAGAGAGAGAGAGAGAAGGAGGAGGGGGGACAGAGAGAGAGAGAGAGAGAGAAGGAGGGAGGGGGGACAGAGAGAGAGAGAGAGAGAGAAGGAGGGAGGGGGGACAGAGAGAGAGAGAGAGAAGGAGGGTGGGGGGACAGAGAGAGAGAGAGAAGGAGGGAGGGGGGACAGAGAGAGAGAGAAGGAGGGAGGGGGGACAGAGAGAGAGAGAAGGAGGGAGGGGGGACAGAGAGAGAGAGAGAAGGAGGGAGGGGGGACAGAGAGAGAGAGAAGGAGGGAGGGGGGACAGAGAGAGAGAGAGAAGGAGGGAGGGGGGAGAGAGAGAGAGAGAAGGAGGGAGGGGGACAGAGAGAGAGAAGGAGGGAGGGGGCAAAGGACTGGGTGGAAGGAGTCTGATGGCAGTGTGCTATTTAAAATGGAGAGAGATTGCAGAACTCAGTGGTACAGAGGGATCTGGGTGACCCAGTGCATGGATCATATGCAGCAAGTAATTAGGGAAAGCAAGAGGAATGTGGGCGTTGATTGTGAGGGGAATGGAATATAGGAGTGGGAAAGTTTCACTGCAGCTGTACAGGGTGTGGGGGGAGACTGTGTCCAGAGTACTCTGCGCAGCTCCCGCCTCCTCAACTAAATACAAAGATTAATCATTTTTCTGGAGATGAAGAGTTTATCTTCTGAAGAAATGTTGGACAAAGAGGCCGTGTCAGACTGAGCATTGCAGGAATTACTTCTGATTGCCTTTTATATAAACAAGTTGGATGAGAACACAGGAGGCCTGGTTAGCAAGTTTGTGGATGACACCAAAATTGGTGACCTAGTGGACAGTGAGGAAGGTTAACTCCGAATACAGAGAGGTCTGGATCAATTGGGTCAATGGGCTGAGGAGTGGCAGATGGAGGATAAACGCGAGATATTGCTTTATGGTAAAACAAACAGGGGTAGGATTTATACAGTTAACGGTAGGGCCTGGGTGGTGTCGTAGAACAGAGAGACCCAAGGGTTCAGGTACTATAGTTTTGTGAAGTTTTGCTTCACATCTAGACAGGGCAGTTAAGAAGGTGTTTAGCTCACTTGCCGTCATTGCTCAGAGCTGGAAATGTGTTGCTGGAAAAGCGCAGCAGGTCAGGCAGCATCCAGGGAACAGGAGAATCGACGTTTCGGGGGCATAAGCCCTTCTTCAGGAATGCTCATTGCTCAGTCCTTTGAGTACAGGAGTTGGGAAGTCATGTTGAGATTGTACAGGACACTGGAGGAGGTTTCTCCTGGAATACTGTGCCCAGTTCTCGTCGCCCAGTTATAGGAAGGAGATTATTAAACTGGAGAGGGTTCAGAACAGATTTACCAGGGTGTTGCCAGGGTTGGAGGGTTTGAGCTATAGGGAAAGGCTGGATAGGCTGGGACTGTTTTCCCTGGCACGTAGGAGGTTAAGGGATTTATAAAATAATGGGGAGCATGGATAGGCTGACTTATCGCTAGGGTGGGGAGTTCAAGGCTGGGGGGCACATTCTGAAGGCGAGAGGAGAAAGATTTTAAACAAAGTCAGAAGGGGCTTTTTTTTTTTGCAGAGGGAGGTTTGTGTGTGGAACTTCCTGGGGAAGTGGCGGACGCAGATACAGTTACAACGTTTAAAAGACACTTGGCTAAATCCATGAAGAAGAAACATTTGGAGGGATGTGCGCCAAATGCAGGCATAAAAGAGACCTAAGGGGCAACTTTTTCACACAGAGGGTGGTACGTGTGTGGAATGAGCTGCCAGAGGATGTGGTGGAGGCTGGTACAATTACAACATTTAAAAGGCATAGGAAGGGTTTGGAGGGATAGGGGCCGGGTGCTGGCCGGTGGGACTAGATTGGGTTGGGATATCTGGTCGGCGTGGACGGGTTGGACCGAAGGGTCGGTTTCCATGCTGTACAGCTCTATCATTCTATGACCCTATGAGGTAGGATGAGTTTGGAACATGGTCAGAATGGATGGGTTGGACCGAAGGGTCTGTTTCCAAGCTGTATGACTCTGTAGGATGAGGATGGAGAGGGCTTCAGATGGATAGAATTCAGGTGATTTCAGGACAGGTTAGAGACCACCAACCTGGCCCAGAAGGAGCAGAGTGACGGGTGACCCGGGGTGGAGCTGGTAGTGGCACCTTCTCAGACCAGCACCACGGAGTTTCACACTCCTGAGACTGGGCACCAGAAGGACCACCCTCTTCAGCTGGGAGCCCCTAGAGAACAGAACCAGTCCCAGAGGAACATCCCCCTGGGACACCTCCCCCCCCCCCCCCCAGCAGGGACACACCCCACAGGGACACCCCCCCCCCCCCAGCAGGGACACACCCCACAGGGACACCCCCCCCCCCCCCAGCAGGGACACCTCCCCCCACCCACCAAGGACACCTCCCCCAGGCCCCAGGGACACCAACTTTGCCCCCTCCCCCTCCCCCCAGGGAGACCTCGCTCAGCCAGGTACCAGCTCGGCAGTAATCTTCGTCCGACTTATCCAGACATCGAGTGGTGCCATCACACAGGAGGTCGCGAGAGACACAGCAGCCATCCGCACACTGAAACTGACTCGCAGCACACGGCCCGGAACAGTCTGGAATTACACAACACAGCCACATCAAAGTGGGGGGGTGGAGGGAGTGATGGTGAGGGGCAGGGGAATGGAGAGATTGCTAATCCACCCCCAGGATGAATGAACCACACGTGGTGGCTAACGGACCCACTGCCGCTGGGAGGGCGGGATAGCCACGTTCCCTCCTCTCGGGTTTAATTGGGCAGCCCCTCATTTTAAACTTGTTCTAGGTTGTCCCAGAGAGGAGAGGGCTCAGATCACCCCGACCTTGGCGAGCAGCAGCGCAGGCTCCAATCGTCAAATAGCCGCCTCCTGCTCCATCATCCCACGTCCCTATAATCTCAAGCCCACTGCCGGGAAGTAAAACCGGGAAATTGTGACAGGGTTGGGGGGGCGCAGTTAGCTCAGTTGGTTGGATCGCTGGTTTGATTCCCGCACTGACTAACAGTATAATGAAGGACTCTCCTTCTCCCCCTTCCCCTCCAACACCCCCTTGTCTGAGGCATGGTGACCCTTGAGGTAAAGATGCCTTCAGTAACTGGCACTGTGCCTGGTGATGGGGGTCATGACACTGCCTGGTTTTCTATGGAAATCTACCCACCCTCACCCAGTCTGGCCTACACGTGACTCCAGGCCCACCGCAATGTGGCTGACTCTCACCTGCCCTCTGAAATAGCTGAACAAGTCATTCAAGGGGCAATTTGGATCAGGCGAGTGCCTGCCTCACTAGTGGTGAGAAGGCAGATGATGCCCCAGTTGGTACAGGCGCTAGACTCCTCACTCAGGATAATGCTCAGGGGTCCCAGGTTTGGATCCCACCATGGGCAACTTGAAATTCAATCAAGAATTCTGGAATTAAGGATCTAATGATGACCATGAATCGATTGTTGGAAAACCCCACCTGGGTCACTGATGTTCTTGAGGGAAGGAAACTGCCATCCTTACCTGGTCTGGCCTACACGTGACTCCAGGCCCACAGCAATGGGGTTGACTCTTAACTGTCCCTGGGTAATTAGGGATGGGGTAATAAATGCTGGCCCAGCCAGTAATGCCCACATCCTGTGAACAAATATATTTGTTACAGTCACTACCAAGCTCAAATCCAACTTTGCAACAGGCAAGAACCTGAAGAGATTGTGGGTGGCCTTACGTTAGATCCTTTTGCTGCATCTATCTCGCAGAGCTCTGGGCTTTACTGATTTCACTTGCTTATTAATTAAATTTATTGTCACATGTGCCTTGTTCAAAACACGATGAAAAGTGCTGCACAGGGTCCAACAAAACACAGAAAAATAAACCAAAAACATCAAATTTCGAGGCAGAAAAATAATAAAAAACGCTCAACTTTACAGTCCTTTGTGTTAACTGCTCAGTCATGGACATGAGCAACCAGAAATATTGAGGCATGTAGAACTGATTTGATTCAGAGCTTTGAGAAGATTTGCAGCTCAGGTTGAAGTTCTTGATGTGGGTTTGCTCGCTGAGCTGGAAGGTTCGTTTTATTCGATTCCAAAACATGGTTCCTACTTACCCTTGAGACTGGAGATACTTCTGCTTAGTACTGGCACCGAATTACTTCCTGGCTCTGATTTTTAAAAGAACAAGAATAAGTTTGAGGTCATTGTTGCTGTTCGTATATTTTATTTAAAATCTCACACTCAACTAATCTCACAATCTATTAAAAACATACAGAGAAATTGGCGGACAAACTCAGAGAGAGAGAGAGAGACGGAGACAGTTGACGTTTCAAGTCCAGTTCTGTAGGAGGGTCACTGGACTCTAAATGTTACCTCTGATTTCTACCTCCACAGATGCTGTCAGACCTGCTAAGTTTCTCCAGAAGTTTGGGGTTTTCTTTCCCGATTTCCATCATTTGCAATTCTTTGGGTTTTTTTTAGTGGATCACCCATAAATGATACTTTTGCATCTGCTTACCAACACTGACAATTATAGAAAATATTCAGCCAGCAAATCTATGTGAACAGTCACAAATACAGTGGTCAGGCTTGGCCACTTGGGGGTTTGAAAAATACTCTCTCCCAAGTTTTAACTCTTGACAATAATCCTGTTACTTTCTTGACAAATACATGGAGAAATGTTTCATTGACATTCAATGGTGTTACCATCACTGAGTCCCCCACTACCAACATCCTGGGAATTACCATTGACCAGAGACTCAACTGGACTCACCACATAAACACAGCGGCTACAAGAGCAGGTCAGAGGCTGGGAATCCTGCAGCAAGTAACTCCCCTCCTGACCCCCCCAAAGCCTGTCCACCATCTCCAAGGCACAATTCAGGAGTGTGATGGAATACTCCCCACTTGCCCTGGATGGGGGCAGCTCCAACAACACTCAAGAAGCTCAACACCATCCAGGACAAAGCAATGTGATTGGCTCCACATCCACAAACACCCACTCCCTCCCCCACCGACGCTCAGTAGCAGCAGTGTGTACCATCTACAAGATGCCCTGCAGAAACTCACCAAAAATCCTCAGACAGCACCTTCCAAACCCACAAACACTCCCATCTAAAAGGACAAGGGGCAGCAGAATAGATTAAATTACCTCCAGTATGGAAACAAGCCCTTTGGCCCGACCAGTCCACACCGACCCTCTGAGGAGTAACCCACCCAGACCCATTCCCCTGTCCTATATTTACCCCTGACTAATGCACCTAACACTATGGGCAATTTAGCACGGCCAATTCACCTGACCTGCACATCTTTGGACTGTGGGGGGAAACCGGAGCACCCGGAGGAAACCCACGCAGATACGGGGAGAACGTGCAAACTCCACACAGACAGTAGCCAGAAGGTGGGAATTGAATCAGATTCCCTGGCGCTATGAGGCAGCAGTGCTAATCACTGAGCCATCTTGCTGCCCCCAAATGGGAAGATACGTGGGAACGCCACCCCCTGCAAGTTCCCCTCCAAGTCCCTCACCATCCCGATTTGGAATATATCGTCCTTCCTTCAGTGTCGCTGGGACAGAATCCTGGAATTCCCTCCCTAAGGGCATTGTGGGTCAACCCACAGCACATGGACTGCAGCGGTTCAAAGAGGCAATTCACCCCCACCTTCTCAAGGGGCAACTAGGGACAGGCAATAAATGCTGGGCCCAGCCAGCAATGCCCACACTCTACAAATGAATAAATAAATGCACTTAACAAAATGTTGTATATAGCACTATTGTAGCACACCAATGGACTTTACAGCCGAGGAAGTATCTTGGAAGGGTGGAATCTGCTATGATGTAGGAAGCATTTGAAGGATTGCAGTTGACCCCATTTTAACCTTGACTCTGCATTCCGGCACATCCACGTGATCACCTGGAATCTCCCTGCCTCGGCCTCTAAAATGTTTAACAATTTAACATCCACTGCCTTTTGAGGAAGGGACTTGCAGTGACGGTTTCTCTCGGAGGGCACAATGTTTCCTCATCTGTTCTCTTTTGAACCGGGCCACCCCCTTATTCTCAAAATCAAGAGAAGAATCAGACGCTGGGTCCGAGATCTCGCGTTCCTGTAATCTCTCCAAGATGCTGCAATCAATGTGAAACCCAGAGATGTGCCACACCTCCAGCTTTCCCTCGCATTCCTCTGCGAGGAGTCAGTTAGCTCAGTTGGCTGGATGGTTGGTCAGCGATTTAGAGAGACCCCAACAGCATGGGTTTAATCCCTGCACTGGCTGAGTGTACCATGAATTAATATCTTTTATTGTCACTTGTTTTGTAGTGCAGTGGAAAGTTTTTATAATGGCGCCATCTTAGGTACAAATCTTACAGTGTGAAAAAATATATTGTGCTGTTATACAAATAAAAAGGATTAAAAAGGCAGTAGTATCGGGCGGCACGGTGGCTCAGTGGTTAGCACAGCTGCCCCACAGCACCAGGGTCCCGGGTTCGAGTCCAGCCTCGGGTGACAGCCTGTGTGGAGTTTGCACGTTCTCCCCGTGTCTGCGTGGTCCAAAGATATTCAGGTTAGGTGAACTGGCCCAGCGTGTTCAGGGATGGGCAGGTTAGGTGCATTAGTCAGGGGTAAATATAGGATAAAAAGGTAGGGGAACGAGTCTGGGTGTCTTACAATCGGGTATTTCACAACCACCTGATGAAGGAGCAGCGCTCCGAAAGCTAGTGCTTCCAAATAAATCTGGTTGGACTATAACCTGGGATTGTGAGTTTTAACCTTGTACACAACAGTCCAACACCGGCATCTCCAAATCAGGTCCGGGTGGGTTAGTCTTCAGAGCGTCAGTGTGGACTTGTTGGGCCGAAGGGTCTGTTTCCATACAGTAGGGGTTCTCTGGATTCTATTACTTAGCGTCTGAGCAGGGGTTAAACAATACTCTCCTTCTCAACCTCTCCCCTTGTCCGAGGCATGGTGACCCCCTCCGGTTAAACCCCTTCCCCAGTTCTCGTTCTCTCCCTCTCCCTCTCCCTCTCCCTCTCCCTCTCCCTCTCCCTCTCCCTCTCCCTCTCCCTCTCCCTCTCCCTCTCCCTCTCCCTCTCCCTCTCCCTCTGGTACAACAATGGAGACTTTCCCCTCACCTGTGACTCCATTGCAATACTTCCAGCACTCCTGCTCACTCCTGTAGTTGTTCCCATTGGAAAGGCAGCCTCCGTAAGTGAATTCATTGCAGGTTTTGGAGGAGACGTTGTAAAACCACCTGGGAAACGATGCACGGCAGGGACCGGTCTTTGACGGACTGAGACAATCCACTGAAAAATAAACAAAACACTCACATCAGGCTAGAATTAATCACCTTCCATTAACTTCACTGCATTGGAGGATCGGGCTGGGGAGGTCACGTTGCGGTTGTACAGGACATTGGTGAGGCCATTACTGGAATGGTAGAGGCTGGTACAATGACAACATTTAAAAAGGATGGGTATATGAATAGGAAGGGTTTAGAGGGATATGGGCCAAGTGCTGGCCAATGGGACTAGATTAGGTTAGGATATCTGGTCGGCATGGACGAGTTGGGCAGAAGGGTTTATTGCCATGCTGTACAGCTCTATGACTCAATAGCTGCAAAGGTTTACAATACAAAGAAGGAGCATTAGCAAAAAGATTGAGATGTTCAGCCTATGAAGGTGTAGATGCTGCTGGTCACTAACACTCACGGCACTGTGCCACAGTTCTGAGCGTTAGCAAAGGACGACTCTTAATCTGCGAGGGTCCCACGGCCACCTTGGATCAGAGCACATTGCAAAGACACAGTCCTCATTATTCCAGATCAGTGGGCAGCACGGTGGCACAGTGTGTTAGCACTGCTGCTTCACAGCGCCAGAGACCCAGGTTCAATTCCCGCCTCAGGCGACTGTCTGTGTGGAGTTTGCACATTCTCCCCGTGTCTGCGTGGGTTTCCTCTGGGTGCTCCGGTTTCCTCCCACAGTCCAAAAAACGTGCAGGTAAGGTGAATTGGCCATGTTAAATTGCCCGTAGTGTTAGGTGAAGGGGTAAATGCAGGAGAATGGGTCTGGGTGGGTTACGCTTCAGCGGGTCAGTGTGGACTTGTTGGGCCGAAGGGCCTGTTTCCACACTGTAAGTAATCTAACCTAATCCAATCTATTCCCAGCGCAGCGCCAAGAGACTGCCACACGGTCAGCGGCACCGCCTTTCAGATCGACAGGAACCTGAGGCTCCACCTATCATCTCAGGCAGGGGGGGCAATCCGACACCCCGCGTCAAACAACAGCATCTCCCCAGGGTCCTGCTCCACGTTAACCCCTCCCTCACTCAGTGTCAATAAAAAAAGGAACAGATTCTCTGGGCCCTTTCCACAATCACAGTAGAAGCTGACTGCGCACAAACTGGCTGCTCCTGCTCCTACAGGACAGCGCTAGAGAGCAACAAGAGGCCATTCAGCCCCTCTTGCTTGTACTGGCTCTATGAACAAGCATCACTACCTCATGCCAATCTCCTACTTTCTTTGGCCTTCAGGACAGCATAGTGGCTCAGTGGTTAGCACTGCAGCCTAATAGCACCAGGGACCTGGGTTCGAATTCTCCCCCCCCCCACCACCCCCGGGAAACTGACTGTGTGGAGTTTGCACATTCTCCCTGTGTCTGCGTGGGTTTCCTCCGGGTGCTCCGGTTTCCTCTCACCAGTCCAAAGATGTGCAGGTCAGGGTGGATTGGCCATGCTAAATTGCCCCACAGTGTGTAGTGATGTGTAGGTAAGGTGCATTGGTCAGGGGTAAATGTAGAGAAATAGGGTAGGGGAATGGGTCTGGGTGGGATACTCTTTGGAGGGTCGGTGTGGACTTGTTGGGCCGAAGGGCCTGTTTCCACACTGTCGGGATTCTATTCTCCTCCACCCCAACACCCGCGCGCATTAAAGTTGATCAAAATAATCTTCTCACTGAAAGCCGACAAAAGGGGAGTGTGGTTAAAGGGAGAAGGAGAGCCTGGCAGAGTCCGAAAAGGGGAGTTACACATGGAGATAGGGCACTCCCTCAGTGCCCCCGCGCTGTGGCTGTCAGCCCAGGACATCATCCTAAGGGGAGGCAATGGCTTTAATCACTGGACAGTTAATCCAGAGACCCAGGTAATGTTCTAAGGATCTGGGTTCAAATCCCTCCACAGGCAAATAGTGGAATTCGAATTCAATTTTTATAAAATCTGGAATTAACAGTCTAACGAAGACCATAAATCAATTGCCAATTGTCAGGAAATTCCAGCTGGTTCACTAACATCCTTCAGGAAAAGCGGTCTTTACCCAGTCTGGCCTACATGTGACTCCAGACCCACAGTAATAATGAAAAAACCTCCAGACCGGGACTTGAACCCACAAACCTTGTGACTCAGAGAGAAGAATGATGACACACAGACACACACACACAAAGACACACAAACACAGCTAAGCTGAGGTCAGTCCCACTGACAGGTCAGACACAGGCTCTGAACATGCCTCTAGCAAGACAGAATCTCTCATTCCAAGCAACCACAGGGCCTCGGGACAACGAGACAGGGTGGGGGTGAAAAGACAATTTCAGGACATGGACTCAACCCCCTCCACAACAAGATGACCACATTGGGCTTTCACGTGATGTAACTGTGGCCCACATGATTAGGCAGGAGTCACATGGAGAGGACGTGGCAGGATTAAAACCCCAACTGACCCACGATGGAGATAGTTTCGGGAGGAGAGAGTGAGAAAATGCTGTATTCTCCAGAAGAATGAAGAATGTGTTCTTCAAAAGAATGAGGGGCAATCCTAACAAAACAGTCCAAATGCTCACTCAGCAGATGTCAACAGGAGCTTTCTCTGGCCAAGAGAGTCTCGAAGCAGCGACACAATCTCAGAATAAAGCCCCTCTCAGACTGAGAGCAGGAGGAAATTCCTCACTTGGAAGCTGGGGAACCTTTGGAAATCTCTGTCCTGCAGGCTTACGGATTTCCATTATCAAGACAGAAATCAAACATTTACCAGGATGCTCCAGGGTTGGAGGGTCTGAGCTATAGGGAGAGGCTGAACAGGCTGGGGCTGTTTTCCCTGGAGCATCGGAGGCTGAGCGGTGACCTTTTAGAGGTTTATAAAATCATGAGGAGCATGGATAGGATAAATAGGCAAAGTCTTTACCCTGGGTGGGGGAGTCCAGAACTAGAGGGTTTAGGGTGAGAGGAGAAAAATTTAAAAAGAACCTTCGGGGCAACGTTTTGATACAGAGGGTGGTGCGTGTATGGAATGAGCTGCCAGAGGAATTGGTGGAGGCTGGTACAATTACAACATTTAAAAGGCACCTGGATGGGTATATAAATAGGAAGGGTTTGGAGGGATAAGTTCTGGCAAATGGGATTAGATTGGTTGGCATGGACGAGTTGGACTGAAGGGTCTGTTTCTGTGCTGTACAGCTCTGTGACTCTCCGAGTATACACTGATGTGGTGAGACCTCTGGGTAGGATAGGTGGTCTAGCCGTGGGGAATGCAGGGTTACAGGGAGAGGGGAGCGGGGTGGGTCTGGGTGGGACACTCCAGAGGTTGGGTGTGGATGGGCCGAATGGCCTGCCTCCACACACTAAATCGGGATTCTATAACTAAGTGGTCACTGCAAAAAAAAAAGGAAAAGCTGGAAGCAGGAGGCGGCCATTCAGCCCCTCCAGCCTGCTCCCCCATTCAATCCAATCTTGGTTAACCCCATCTCAGCGTCAACTCAATCCAAAGATGTGCAGGTCAAGGCGGATTGGCCGTGCTACATTGCCCAGAGTGTTCAGGGAATATCTAGGTTGGGTGCATGAGTCAGGGGCAAATGTGAGGGCAATGGGCCTGGGTGGGGGTTACTCTTCGGAGGGCTGGTGTGCACTCGTCGGGCCGAAGGGCCCGTTTCCACATTGCAGGGATTCTAATTCCATCTCCCGCCTGCTCTTCATGGCCCTTCAGCCAACGGCTAGTGAAAAATCCCTCTCCTCCTTAATCGTATTCAGTATCCCAGCATCCATTGCACTCGGGGGGGGGGGGGTGAATTCGACAGAAAGGTGACCCCTTTTAAGACCAGTCATCTATGACCTTTGGCAGTCAGTCAATTAACAACAATGATGGAAATAACAACTGCAAAATTGTTTTCCCAAACCTTTGTAAACTACATCATGACAATTACTCATCCAGTTCACAGTCAGCAAAAAATACCTGTCCAACAGGTTGAACAACACAAGTGTTTGCAATCCAGGCTCATCGTTAAATATCACACAACACCAGGTTATAGTCCAACAGGTTTAATTGGAAGCATTAGCTTTCGGAGCGACGCAGGAGCGCTAGTGTGCTTCCAATTAAACCTGTTGGACTATAACCTGGTGTTGTGTGATTTTTAACTTTGTCCACCCCAGTCCAATATCGGTATCTCCAAATCATCGTTAAATGGTGTGACTGAGAACATTAACTCTTCGAGTAACAAGGAGACTGTGCTGTATATCGCCCTGATCAACCTCTGTCCACAAATTGCTCACAGTGACAATTTGAATAACACCACTCCCTCAAAGAATTGACTGCCTTAATCTGCCAAGTGCACCATCTTCCACCGTTGCATGAACAGCACATCACAGAGCTATTCCCATTGATAATAAGTAACCTTTAAAAGCTGGATCAGTCATTGCAATTCTCCCCAGTTGGCAACTAAATCACCTGCAACCTTTACAGTCGCGCCCCCTGGACAGGACAGAGAGAAGCTGCACTAACAGACAGGAAACTGAGAAGCAGAGAAAGGATCGAGGGGGCAGGGAGGGGACACAGGTTTAAACGTATTCCCAGAAGCAGTCAGAGCAAGGAGATGCTTTTGTTGCGGAGTGAGTGGTTAGGGTGCACTGAGGAATCAGGGGAGAACTGGATCGCGAAGGATGCAAGACTACAGGGAGAATAGCATTTGGAGAATAGCATTTGGAGGGCGAGCACAGAGGCAACGGGCTGAGTGGTATCCCCCTCTGCTGTAACAATTCGACAAAGTGGTCTCAGAAAGAGAGAGAGAGAGAGAGAGAGAGAGAAAACATGCAACCTGACCTCAGAGGGCAGTCACCCAGCTGAATAAAAAGACCCAACCTGGATATTTAATCAAATCAAGTACTTAATCCCTGTGACTAAACACAGAGTCATAAAGCATGGGTACAGAACCTTTGGCCCAACCAGTCCGTACCAACCATAATCCCAAACTAAACTAGTCCCAGCTCCCGACCCATATCCGTTGAGGTTTCGGGCTTCAAATGTAGACTCTCTCGCTCCTCAGATGCTGCCTGACCTGCTGCAATTTTTCCAGCACCAAATTTTATCAAACATTGTAACCGGACCCACCTCCATCACTTCCTCAGGAAGGTCTTTTCACACACAAACCACCCTCTGGGTAGAACAGTTTGCCCCTCGTGTTGTTTTTAAAGCTCTCTCCCCTCACCTTAAACTGTACCCAGAGTCTTGAACTCCCCCCACCCTGACACCACCATTTATCCTATCCATGCCTCTCATGAGTTTATAAACCTCTACAAGGTCACCTCTCAGCCTCCTACACTCCAGTGAAAAAGGTCCCAGCCGATCCAGCCTTTCTTTAGAATGCAAACCCTCCATACCTGGCAACATCCTGGTAAATCTCTTCTGAACCCTCTCCACCTTAATAATCTCCTCCCTATAACATGGCGACCAGAACTGGACACAGTATTCCAGAAAAGGCTAACTTTATTTTCAGCTTAAACTAAGAGGATACTTGACCAAGTATTGTATGCTTTACGTTATACTATAATGACTGCAATGTTTAACTTTTAAATTTCTTTCTTGCCACCTTGTCCTTAAGGTTCTGTACCTCGACACTTGGCGTCATAGAGATGTACATCACAGAAACACACTCTTCAGTCCAACTCAACCGTACAGACCAGATATTCCAACCTAATCTACTCCCATTTGCCAGCACTTGGCCCATATCTCTCTAAACCCTTCCTATTCATATACCCATTCAGATGCCTTTTAAATGCTGTAATTGTACCAGCCTCCACCACTTCCTCTGGCAGCTCATCTCACACACACACACACGTGAAAATGTTGCCCCGTGTCTATTTATCCTATCCATGCCCCTCATAATTTTGTAAACCTCTAAGGTCACCCCTCAGCCTCCGACGCTCCAGGGAAAACAGCCCCAGCCTGTTCAGCCTCTCCCTACAGCTCAAACCCTCCAACCCTGGCAACATCCTTGTAAATCCTTTCAAGTTTCACAACATCTTTCCGATAGGAAGGAGATCAGAATTGCACGCAATATTCCAAGTGGCTTCACCAATGTCCAGTACAGCTGCAACATGACCTCCCAACTCCTGTATTCAATACTCTGACCAATAAAGGAAAACATACCAAACACCTTCTTCACTATCCTATCTACCTGCGACTCCACTTTCAAGGAGCTATGAACCTGCACTCCAAGGTCTCTTTGTACAGCAACACTCCCTAGGACCTTACCATTAAGTGTATAAGTCCTGCTAAGATTTGCTTTCCTAAAATACAGCACCTCACATTTATCTGAATTAAACTCCATCTGCCACTGCTCAGCCCATTGGCCCATCTGATCCAGATCCTGCTGTAATCTGAGGTAACCCTCTTCGCTGTCCACTACATCTCCAATTTTGGTGTCACCTGCAAACTTACTAACTGTACCTCTTATGCTCACGTCCAAATCATTTATGTAAATGACAAAAAGTAGTGGACCCAGCACCGATCCTTGTGGCACTCCACTGGTCACAGGCCTCCAGTCTGAAAAACAACCCTCCACCACCACCCTCTGTTTTCTACCTTTGAGCCAGTTTTGTATCCAAATGGCTAAGTGTATAAGACCTGCCCTGATTTGCCTTTCTAAAACACAACACCTCACATTTATCTAAATTAAACTCCATCTGCCATTCCTTTCTAGCTAAGATGGTGCCTGGTGTGGTGACATTAGAGTTTTCACTGTACCCCTGTACTTTTGTCTTTGAGTACATGCGACAATAAAATCACACTGAAACCAAATTCCATGTGCTAGTGAGCACAGCCCCTGCATGAAGAGCAGAAAAAAAAGAGTTGAGCATTGATCACCTACTAGCACAGACACAATGGGCCAAACTCTCCCTGTGCGGTACCAAGCCCAGGATTCTACGATTACCGGGAACGAAGCTGGATAAAGGTCTGGCCGCCATCAGAATAAAAGCAAGAATTGGCAGTGCAAATGAGAAAACGGATGATTGAAACAGAGAACGATTGCAGAATTCTGAGTTGAACAGAGGGTGCAAGAGTTGCAGAGAGTCAGTGTACGCAGGTACAGCATCTCATCAGGAAGGGTCATGGTCCTGATGATTAATAACTTTATTAGGAGAGGAACGGAACATAAAAGTAAGGAGGGAATGTATCCAGGGCATTGGTGTAATCACATCTCAAAGACTGTGGTGCAGTTTTGGTCTCTGTATTTAAAAAGGAAGGATGTATTGGATGCAGTTCAGAGGGTGTTTACTGCACTCAACCTTGGAAGGAGGGGGTTGTTTGATGGGGAAAGGTTGGACAGACTGGGCTTGCTTCTGGATTAGTGGTGCTGGAAGAGCACAGCAGTTCAGGCAGCATCCGAGGAGCAGCAAAATCGACGTTTCGGGCAAAAACCTGTATTCCTGATGAAGGGCTTTTGCCCGAAACGTCGATTTTCCTGCTCCTCGGATGCTGCCTGAATTGCTGTGCTCTTCCAGCACCACTAATCCAGAATCTGGTTTCCAGCATCTGCAGTCATTGTTTTTACCTAGACTGGGCCTGTCCCCACTGGGGGTTACAGAGTGAGGGGGTGATCTGATTGGAGTGTATCAGATCCTGAATGGTCTGGACACGGTGGATGGGGAAAGGATTGTCCCTCTGGTGGGTCAGTTTGGAACTAGGGGGCACTCTTCCAGGACAAGGATATAGTAGATAGATAGAATCCCTACAGTCTAGGAACAGGCCCTTCGGCCCAACAAGTCCGCACCAACCCTCTGAAGAGTAACCCACCCAGACCCAATCCCCTACATTTTCTCTGACTCATACACCTAACCTACACAGCTGGAAATGTGTTGCTGGAAAAGCGCAGCAGGTCAGGCAGCATCCCATCTTCAGGCTTATGCCCGAAACGTCGATTCTCCTGTTCCCTGGATGCTGCCTGACCTGCTGCGCGTTTCCAGCAACACATTTCCAGCTCTGATCTCCAGCATCTGCAGACCTCACTTTCTCCTCAAAGACCTAACCTACACACCCCTGGACACTACGGGCAATTTTCCATGGACAATTCACCTGCCCTGCACATCTTTGGATTACGGGAGGAAACCGGAGCACCCAGAGGAAACCCACACAGACACGGGAGAGGAGGATTTTGTTTCTCTGAGGCTTGAGAGACTTTGAAACTTGAAGGCACGAGAGGTGGAGACACTGATTTTTTTAAACGATTGGGGCAATTTGATTCCCTCGCCAAACAACAAAGGCTTTCGGGAGCTGGATGAGAATCAGTCATGATCCTTTTGAATGGCAAGCAGACCAGAGGGGCTGAATGGCCTCATCCTGCTCCTATTGGGTACAGTCATCGAACTGGTGTCATTGTAGCAGAGACGACACGGGGCAAGTCAACTGGGGCGTCCAAAACAAAAAAGGATTTCACAGAGAGGGAGAGAGACAGCACTGGCTGGCTGCTAGTGCTCAAGCAGAATTATTATAGATGCTCCAGTAGAAAGGAAACTTGAAAGGGTTCAGAAAAGATTTACAAGGATGTTGTAAAGGGAGAGGGAGAGGCTGAATAGGCTGGGGCTGTTTTCCCTGGAGTGTCGGAGGCTGAGGGGTGACCTTATAGTGGTTTACAAAATTGGACTTCAACAGTTTCCTCATTCCCCCTTCCCACACCTCACCCCAGTTCCAAACTTCCAGCTCAGCACTGTCCCCATGACCTGTCCTACCTGCCTATCTCCTTTTCCACCTATCCACTCCACCTTCCTCTCTGACGTATCACCTTCATCCCTTCCCCCACTCACCTATTGTACTCTATGCTACTTTCTCCCCACCCCCGCCCTCCTCTCACTTATCTCTCCACCTTCAGGCTCTCTGCCTGTGTTCCTGATGAAGGGCTTTTGCCCGAAACGTCGATTTTCCTGCTCCTCGGATGCTGCCTGAACTTTTGTACTTTTCCAGCACCACTCTAATCCAGAATCTGGTTTCCAGCATCTGCAGTCATTGTTTTTAACCTACAAAATTGGGGTGTACAAAGGTAAAAATCTCACAACACCAAGTTATAGTCCAATGGGTTTATTTGGAAGCACTAGCTTTCAGAGCACTGCTCCTTCACCAGGTGGTTGTGTAGACTAATAAATCTGTTGTACTATAACCTGGTGATGTATGATTTTTAACTTTATAAAATCACAGTGGTTAGCACTGCTGCCTCACAGCGCCTGAGACCCGGGTTCAATTCCCGACTCAGGCGACTGACTGTGTGGAGTTTGCACGTTCTCCCAGTGTCTGCGTGGGTTTCCTCCGGGTGCTCCGGTTTCCTCCCACAGTCCAAAGATGTGCAGGGCCAGGTGAATTGGCCATGCTAAATTGCCCGTAGTGTTAGGTAAGGGGTAAATGTAGGGGTATGGGTGGGTTGCGCTTCGGCGGGGCGGTGTGGACTTGTTGGGCCGAAGGGCCTGTTTCCACACTAAGTAATCTAATCTAAAAATCATGGATTAGGCTAAATAGACAAGGTCTTTTCTCTGGGGTGGGTGGGGGGGGGGGGTCTACAACTAGGGCATAGGTTTAGGGTGAGAGGGGAAAGATTTAAAAAGGGACCTAAGGGGCAGCTTTTTCACACAGAGGGTGGTGCATGTTTGGAATGAGCTGCCAGAGGAAGTGGTGGAGGCTGGTACAAAGACAACATTTAAAAGGCATCTGGATGGGTATATGAATAGGAGGGGTTTAGATGATTATGGGCTGGGTGCTGGCAAATGAGACCAGCTGAATTTGGAATGGCATGGTTGGCAGTGACAAGCTGGGCTGAAGGGCCTGTTTCCGTGCTGATCGGAGCGAGGACTGAATCTCACTGTCTGGTTCACAGAGCGAGCAACGAGCTTAGATAAACATCAGCAATATGAGAGCAGCCGAACAATAAAATCTTTGTTTGTTCTTCTAACCCCCACCCCCACCCAAACCATCCTAGAGTCATCCAGACCCCTCAAACCAATTCATCCACGCCTACCAGATATTGTAAATTAATCTCGTTCCATTTGCCAGCACTTGGCCCATATCCCTCTAAACCTTCCTACTCATATACCCTTCCAGATGCCTTTTCAATGTTCTCATTGAACCTTTCTGGTAAATAACTTCCTGTGAAACTCCGTGCCTATTTCTTCCACCTCCTCTGACATTCCTGCATTTGTCACTGGATTGGCTCACAGCTTTTGATTCTGTGAGTCAGAGGGTCAATCAGTAAGAGATAAGCGCTTGATGAACTTATTTTTGTTTTTCAAGAGAGCCTTCGAATGTGGCAGCCAGTTCGGGTTCACAGATCCATTCCCGGAGCTCGATGCAGTGAGCTTCAGATCCAAGTCTCGGTTTCCTCCCTGCCTCACAGAGATTCGTACAGTCAGGGCTTGGAGACTGTGTTAAACACCACACAGACGCCAGGTTATAGTCCAACAGGTTTATTTGGAAACACAAAAGCTTTCGGGGCCTTGCTACTATTACTGGTGCTAGTGAGAGAGGACACGTCAGACACAGAATTTATAATAAAACATCAAAGACAGTGTGCAGTGCAGCTTTTCTGGGAGTGAGTGCTCCCAACATCTGACAGCACAACAGAGACAGCAATTGTACAGAACACATCCTGCTCACCTTCAAGGTGCCCTGTTTAACATCCAAAGTCCATGCCATAAAACTACTGACGCTGCCAATAAAACTCCTAGCACATTCCTGGTTCTTAATTAAATACCGAGCCAACATCTAAATTCCGTTCCAGTGACCCTCTCAGACTCTGGAGATTTAAACGGAATGTCGGGGTTGCAACGTTAAAAAGACATTTCGATAAGTGCATGAAAAGAAATTCCCTCTGGTTTCCTCCCACAGTTGACAAGTATGGTGCTGATGGATGGGTTCCTGACAAACAGCTTATGCTCGAAACGTCGATTCTCCTGCTCCTTAGATGCTGCCTGACCGGCTGTGCTTTTCCAGCAACACGCACTCGACTCTAATCTCCAGCATCTGCAGACCTCACTTTCGCCTGGTTCATTATTTCCTCCCATAGCCTCAAGATGTGTAGGTTAGGGTGAGTTGGCCATGCTAAATCACCCATAGTGTGCAGGGATGTGTAGGTTAGGGTGGATTGGCCATGCTAAATCACCCATAGTGTGCAGGGATGTGTAGGTTAGGGTGAGTTGGCCATGCTAAATCACCCATAGTGTGCAGGGATGTGTAAGTTAGGGTGAATTGGCCATGCTAAATCACCCATAGTGTGCAGGGATGTGTAGGTTAGGGTGAATTGGCCATGCTAAATCACCCATAGTGTGCAGGGATGTGTAAGTTAGGGTGAATTGGCCATGCTAAATCACCCATAGTGTGCAGGGATGTGTAGGGGAATGGTGAATTGGCCATGCTAAATCACCCATAGTGTGCAGGGATGTGTAGGTTAGGGTGAATTGGCCATGCTAAATCACCCATAGTGTGCAGGGATGTGTAGGTTAGGGTGAATTGGCCATGCTAAATCACCCATAGTGTGCAGGGATGTGTAGGTTAGGGTGAATTGGCCATGCTAAATCACCCATAGTGTGCAGGGATGTGTAGGTTAGGGTGAATTGGCCATGCTAAATCACCCATAGTGTGCAGGGATGTGTAAGTTAGGGTGAATTGGCCATGCTAAATCACCCATAGTGTGCAGGGATGTGTAGGTTAGGGTGAATTGGCCATGCTAAATCACCCATAGTGTGCAGGGATGTGTAGGTTAGGGTGAATTGGCCATGCTAAATCACCCATAGTGTGCAGGGATGTGTAGGTTAGGGTGAATTGGCCATGCTAAATCACCCATAGTGTGCAGGGATGTGTAAGTTAGGGTGAATTGGCCATGCTAAATCACCCATAGTGTGCAGGGATGTGTAGGTTAGGGTGAATTGGCCATGCCAAATCACCCATAGTGTGCAGGGATGTGTAGGTTAGGGTGAATTGGCCATGCTAAATCACCCATAGTGTGCAGGGATGTGTAGGTTAGGGTGAATTGGCCATGCTAAATCACCCATAGTGTGCAGGGATGTGTAGGTTAGGGTGGATTGGCCATGCTAAATCACCCATAGTGTGCAGGGATGTGTAGGTTAGGTGCATTAGTCACGGCTAAATGCAGAGTAATAGTGTAAGGGGAATGGGTCTGGGTGGGTTACTCTTCGGAGGGTCGGTGTGGATTTGTTGGGCCGAAGGTCCCATTTCCACACTGTAGGGATTCTATGAAAAGGTTCAGAGGGATATGGTTGAGGAGCGGGCAGGTGAGACTAGTTTAGTTTGGGAACATGGTCAGCATGGACTAGTTGGGCCGAAGGGCCTGTTTCCATACAGTATAACTCCAATGCAAGTTCACTGCTTCCCAGCATCCCCTCACGCTGGTCTCAGAACTTGGCCAGGGAAAGGTATCACAGCCCAGTGAGGAACACCCACAGGGACCCGGAGAAGTGTCACCACCCATTTGCCAGCTGCCTTTGAGACTGTGCCCAGCAGCCAGAGACTAAAACTGCTTCAGAATCCAGGAAGTGACCCAGACATCCAATTCCACTCAAATCAGATCATGCACGACGCTACATTTCCACTGCTTTTGGGAATCCTGTGAGTATTCCGACAAGGCTTTGTGGAGTTTAAACACTTCAACTACTTTCCAAATTCCGATTTTCTTTCTGTAGACCCTTCAGCGTCGCTCCCCACTCCATTGCTTCACCTCCTTGAAGCACACTCTTTCATACCTAGCTCTGAGTAAGGCTTTGCTCATTGGCTCTCTCTACCCCCTCCCCCATCCTCAGTGTCAAGGGTTACTTCAGAAAACTCCAAAGCCTTTTGGGATGTTTCTGATATTAAAGGCTCTATATAAATTCAGGTTGTGGGCAGGCCACCCAAAATAAGAACAGGAGGAGGCCATTTGGCCCCTCGAGCCTGCCCTGCCATCCAACAGGATCATGGTTGATCTGAGATTCGTCGCGTCCACTTTTCTGCCCTTTCCCCTCGATTCCCCGACTGATCAGGAATCTCTCCATCTCAGCCTTAAATATACACACGGGCTCTGCCCCCACAGCTCTCTGGGACAAGGAGTTCCAAAAACTCTCAGCCCTCTGAGGGAAGAGATCCCTCCCCATCTCAGCCTTCAGTTAGTGCCCCTTTATCCTGGGGCTGTGCCCTCTGGCCCTAGACCCTCCCATGAGGGGACCACCCTCTCAGCATTGACCCTGTCAAGCCCCTTACAGAATCCAAGATGTTTCCATGGGATCACCTCTCATTCTTCTCTACTCCAGGGAGTAGAGTCCCAACTGATTAACCTTTGCTCATGAGACAATCCCTCCGTCCCAGGGACCATCCTAGTGATCCTTCCCTCAACTGCTTCCAATGAAATGATATCTTTCCTTAAATAAGGGACCAAACCTACTCACAGTGCCCCAGGTTTGGTCTCCCCAGCCCCTTGTACAGTTATAGTAAGATTTCTCTACTCTCATACTCCAACCCTCTTGAAGTAAGGACCTTCCTGATTACCTGCTGTCCCTGCATGCTAGCTTTCTGTATTTTGTGCACACAAAACCCGAATCCCTTAGTGTTGCAGCTTTCTGCAGTTCCTCGCCATTTAAATAATACTTTATTCGGTTCCTTTGATTTCTCTCCCAAACTGAGCACCTTCACGCACTCCCACATTATACTCCATTTGCCAACTTTTCATCCACTTACTGAATCCATCCACATGTCTATCAAACTGTCTGCATCCCTTTCAAACCCGCCTGATTTCTGGTAAGTATAAATGCATCATATGTACATTAAGATATATCATCCAGGAGTGTTTCAACTCCTTCTGAGAAAAGGAAATATTTCATTTGGCTCTTGGTTTGAATTCTCAACATCGCCGAGTCTCCTAAAAAAAAAATCATTAACTGGTTCATGACTCACTGGGAATCTGATCCTGCCAACCACCAACTACAAAACCTCTCAAGAGAGTGACAGAAGGTAATGCTCTTTCTCAATGTTGCTGTTTGACTCGCTCATAGGTGCGGCACATCCTGTCCAGAAGAAACACTAGCTCCCCTCTCTCCCCCCTTTCAAGAGCAGAGGGCCACAGAAAGGAAAATGTTAACAGCAAAGCCCCAGGTTTCCTTTTGAATGATCCAGGCCAGGGGAATATTTCACACACAATCAGCTGGATTGACATCAAAAAGGGTTTTGCAATCCCAGGCCTGATTGAGGTCTCACCCTTGCCTGAGGTTTCCCTGAGCAAGTCACGACAGACAGGATCACCATCAGTGCCAACTCCAAGAGCAGAGATTTCAAATACAGATCACTGCTCTTCAACCAGACACAACACAGAGTGTGTTTCGGGGACGGTTTTGTTTTCTTTAAGATCACGGTGGGAGGATGGAGGTCGCTCTTTATTTTATTAACTTCAGTCAGAATTCAAAATTGGAAAAACATCCCATCCCAGCTTTTACCGTAGCCTAGCTGACGGGAGGTGATAATCCTGGCATAATACCTCCAGGCTGTTAATCCAAAGACCCAGGTAACGATCTGGGAACCCGGGTTTGAATCCCACCACGTGAATTAAGAGTCTAATAAATGATGATGAATACACTGGATGTCCTTTAGGGAAGGAAACTGGTCTGGTCTACACGTGACTCCAGACCCACAGTGATGTGGGTGTCGCTTATGCCCCTCAGGGACAGGCAATACACACTGGCCTAGCCAGTGATGCCTCCACTCTGTGAATGAATAATGAAAAGCAAAGTTGGAATGACTCCTCATTCCTTGTACCCTCCTGTAGTCAAGGTGAGTATTGCACCCACCACCGGGAAGAGGGAAAGCACGGATACAGCCAGAATGGCCAGGCTGAGTATGGGGACCAGTCTCGCTTCCCGCCAGGAGGTTGGGAGTCCTCACCCCCATAAGCCTCAAACACAAACTCTCGGCCGACCCTCTAGGTGCTCCGGCTAAGGGAGTGCCACACTACCAGAGGAACAGGAGGTGAGCCATTAAACCCAGGAACTGCATTGTTGTAGAGCCCAGCAGCAGGGAGTGCCCCACCAGCCTCCCTGGGCAATATTTATCCCTCAAGCGACGACACTAAAGCAGACTGTCAGCTCATTATCACAGCACCCTCGAGACAAGTTGCTGCACGCAAATTAGCTGCCTTACAACATTTCCCTTTGGGATATTCCCAGAATCACAAACAGCCTTATGTAAACTAAAGAACTAGCCAGACTGGATAAACTCAACGTAAGGTGAAAACTACAAACACAGAAGATCACAGCAGGTCAGACAGCATCTACCAAGAGAGAGCAAGCTAACATTTTGACTAAAGATGACTCTTCATCAGAGCTCAATTTGCAGTTGAGGATGGTGAAATCAGAGGCCAATTAATCTAGGAACACAACAAAGGTAAACTTACAAGGAGTTGGAGGGTTTGAGCTATAAGGGAGAGGCTGGATAGGCTGGGGATATTTTCCAGTAGAAAGTGAGGACTGCAGATGCTGGAGATCAGAGTCGAGAGAGTGGTGCTGGAAACGCACAGCAGGTCAGGCAGCATCCGAGGAGCAGGAGAATCGACGTTTTGGGCAAAAGCCCTTCATCCTGCTGTGCCTTTCCAGCAGCACACTCTCGACTCTAGGGATATTATCGCTGGAGCGTCAGAGGCTGAGGGGTGACCTTATAGAGGCTTATAAAATCATGAGGGGCTTGGATAGGGTGAATAGACAAGGACTTTACCCCGGAGTGTGGGGTATCTGGTCGGCATGGACGGGTTGGACCAAAGGGTCTGTTTCTGTGCTGCACATCTCTATAGCTCATTGAATAGGTCGGATAATGCGAGAAATTATTTTTACTCAAGTCAGGGAAAGAAAATCAAACAGAAAGGCTGGTCTCCTTGAAGCCAGCTTTCCAAATAGAAGTTAATCGAGGAAACGTATTGTGATGAGAAAAGCCTAGAACTGAAAAATCCAAAAGGACTTGAAGAATTCCAGTGGAATTGATATTTTTACAAGACCATAGAATCCCCACAGTGTGGAAGCAGACCCTTCAGCCCGTCGACTCTACACCAACTCTCCAAAAAGCATCCCACCTAGACCCACCCTCCTACCCCATCACTGTAACTCTGCAATGCCCATGGCTAATCCACCTAACCTGCATACCAGGGTGGTTGATAAAACAAAATCTGGGAAAGGGGACATCGGAATTTAGAAAAATCAAAGGTTAATCCAAAAATGTGCAGGTTTGGTGGATTGGCCATGCCAAATTGCCTGCAGTGTTGGGTGCATTAGCGAGGGAAAATATACAGAAATAAGGGAATGGGTTTGGGTGGGTTACTCTTCAGAGGGTCAGTGTGGACTTGTTGGGCCGAAGGGCCTGTTTCCACGCTGTTGGGATTCTAAGTTAATGGGGGGAAAAAAAAACAAAATGGAGGAGGTGCCAGTGTTGGACTGGGGTGGACAAAGTTAAAAATCACCAGGTTACAGTACAACAGGTTTATTTGGAAGCAGTGCTGCCCCTTCATCAGGTAGCTAGTGGGGCAGGACCATAAGACACAAAATTTATAGTAAAATATTAGATTACATTACAGTGTGGATACAGGCCCTTCGGCCCAAAAAGTCCACACCGACCCACCGAAGCACAACCCACCCAGACCCATGCCCCTACATTTACCCCTTACCTAACACTACGGACAATTTAGCATGGCCAATTCACCTGACCTGCACATCTTTGGACTGTGGGAGGAAACCGGAGCACCCGGAGGAAACCCACGCAGACACGGGGAGAATGTGCAAACTCCACACAGTCGCCTGAGGCAGGAATTGAACCTGGGTCTCCGGCGCTGAGGCAGCAGTGCTAACCACTGAGCCACCGTGCCACCCATAAATATTACAGTGTCATGCAACGGAGATGATACACTGAACAAACCTAGATTGCTGTTAGGTCTTTCATCTTTTCGAATGGGTCATAGGTTTCAGTTCATTAATATGGGAGAGAGTGAGGACTGGAGATCAGAGCTGAAAATGTGTTGCTGGAAAAGCGCAGCAGGTCAGGCAGCATCCAAGGAACAGGAGAATCGACGTTTCGGGCATGAGCCCTTCTTCAGGAATCATTCTGGAAGAAGGGCTCATGCCCGATACGTCGATTCTCCTGTTCCCTGGATGCTGCCTGACCTGCTGCGCTTTTCCAGCAACACATTTTCAGCTCAGTTCATTAATATGTAAATCTCAGAAACTCTTAAGTCACATACTCAAGATAACTTAAGGTTTTATATTTTTTTTAAAATGACACCTCAGCTCAAACAATGCATTAAAGGTGTGAGGTTAGAGCCCGTCTGTATCCCAATCCTTGAGTGAGGCTGGTTCTATTTCAAAAAGAGAAAGAAACAAATGAACACTGAGAGGGAGGTCAGCTGTGAGTAGGGCAGAATGGCCTTCTTAGAATTTCTAGAATGGCCTCTTCCACTGACCTTCCCCCACTCTCCCAAGGTGTGGTTTGCAAATTGAGATGTAGCAATGATAATTACTTCCTGGTAAACAAGAGAAAAGAGGGAGGGGGAGGGGAATAATTCTCACTGCTACACCTCCTCGCTACTCAGTTTATAAATATAAAGTTCAATGATCTCCCTTGGTTTGAATTCCCCACATGACCAACCATCTGCACACCACCCCACCTCCCACCCCCCCCCAAGGTAATGACTGGCTCATGACACTTTGAGAATCTGACCTCACTAACTCCAACCACAGAATCCCTCAGAGAAGGAGAGAAAAGAAATGACCTCAGTGTCACCATTTCACTCACTGTCCAGTGTGGCACACCCTGTCTAGAATAAACAGTCAACAAAGAAGTCACACAGCACCAGGTTATAGTCCCACAGGTTTATTCAGGAGTACAATCCTTCGGAGCTCCCTGAAGGAACAGCGCTCTGAAAGCTGGTGTGTCCAAATAAACCTGTGGGACTATAACCTGGTGCTGTGAGAGTTTGACTTGGTCCACCCCAGTCCAACACCGGCTCCTTCACATCATGGAAAAAACACAGCTTTCCCCCTCACTCCCCTTTAAAGAATGGGGGGGGAAGAGAGAGAAGGGAAATCCCTTCAGACTGGGTTTGATGTTGTTACATCCCAGAGAAATATTTCACACACAAACCAACAAGCCAGATTTGTGTGTCTCTGGATCTGAATGTAATTTACACGGGTGTTCCCAACTCTCACCTCTCCCTGTCTGAGACTGGGAGTGCAGTCAGAAACAAATCATCCTTTAGCCACACGGCTCTCTCTGTACAGCAGGACAAACTCTAACATAAAACCATGTTCCAGTACCATAGATACTGCCAGAGACCACACAATGACCAAAACTCCACAGGGACAGTCGGGGAGTGACGGTAGGATCAGTGGGGATGGAAACGAGAGGTGGGGGGGGGGGGAAGAGAGGGGGGGGGGGAAGAGAGAGGTGGGGGTGGGGAAGAGAGGTGGTGGTGGTGGGGGGGGGGAAGAGGAGAGAGGGGTGATGGTGGGGGGGGGGAAGAAGAGAGAGGGGTGATGGTGGGGGGGGGGGGGGAAGAAGAGAGAGGGGTGATGGTGGGGGGGGGGGAAGAAGAGAGAGGGGTGATGGTGGGGGGGGGAAGAAGAGAGAGGGGTGATGGTGGGGGGGGGGGAAGAAGAGAGAGGGGTGATGGTGGGGGGGGGGGAAGAAGAGAGAGGGGTGATGGTGGGGGGGGGGGAAGAAGAGAGAGGGGTGATGGTGGGGGGGGGGAAGAAGAGAGAGGGGTGATGGTGGGGGGGGGGAGAAGAGAGAGGGGTGATGGTGGGGGGGGGGGGAGAAGAGAGAGGGTGATGGTGGGGGGGGAAGAAGAGAGAGGGTGATGGTGGGGGGGGAGAAGAGAGAGGGTGATGGTGGGGGGGGAGAAGAGAGAGGGGTGATGGTGGGGGGGGGGGAGAAGAGAGAGGGGTGATGGTGGGGGGGGGGGAGAAGAGAGAGGGGTGATGGTGGGGGGAGGAGAAGAGAGAGGGGTGATGGTGGGGGGGGGGAGAAGAGAGAGGGGTGATGGTGGGGGGGGGAGAAGAGAGAGGGGTGATGGTGGGGGGGGGAGAAGAGAGAGGGGTGATGGTGGGGGGGGGGAGAAGAGAGAGGGGTGATGGTGGGGGGGGGAGAAGAGAGAGGGGCGATGGTGGGGGGGGGGAAGAGAGAGGGGCGATGGTGGGGGGGAGAAGAGAGAGGGGTGATGGTGGGTGGGGGAGAAGAGAGAGGGGTGATGGTGGGGGGGGAGAAGAGAGAGGGGTGATGGTGGGGGGGGGAGAAGAGAGAGGGGTGATGGTGGGGGGGGGAGAAGAGAGAGGGGTGATGGTGGGGGGGGAGAAGAGAAAGGGGTGATGGTGGGGGGGGAAGAAGAGAAAGGGGTGATGGTGGGGGGGGGAGAAGAGAGAGGGGTGATGGTGGGGGGGGGAGAAGAGAGAGGGGTGATGGTGGGGGGGGGAGAAGAGAGAGGGGTGATGGTGGGGGGGGGGGAGAAGAGAGAGGGGTGATGGTGGGGGGGGGGGGAGAAGAGAGAGGGGTGATGGTGGGGGGGGAGAAGAGAGAGGGGTGATGGTGGGGGGGGGGGGGGAGAAGAGAGAGGGGTGATGGTGGGGGGGGGGGAGAAGAGAGAGGGGTGATGGTGGGGGGGGGGGGGAGAAGAGAGAGGGGTGATGGTGGGGGGGAGAAGAGAGAGGGGTGATGGTGGGGGGGAGAGAGAGGGGTGATGGTGGGGGGGGAGAGAGAGGGGTGATGGTGGGGGGGGAGAGAGAGGGGTGATGGTGGGGGGGGAGAGAGAGGGGTGATGGTGGGGGGGGGGAAGAGAGAGGGGTGATGGTGGGGGGGGGGGGAAGAGAGAGGGGTGATGGTGGGGGGGGGAGAAGTGAGAGGGGTGATGGTGGGGGGGGGGGAGAAGTGAGAGGGGTGATGGTGGGGGGGGGGGAGAAGAGAGAGGGGTGATGGTGGGGGGGGAGAGAAGAGAGAGGGGTGATGGTGGGGGGGGAGAGAAGAGAGAGGGGTGATGGTGGGGGGGGGGGGAGAGAAGAGAGAGGGGTGATGGTGGGGGGGGGGGAAAGAGAGAGGGGTGATGGTGGGGGGGGGGGGGGGGGGGGGGGGGGGGGGGAAAGAGAGTTGGGTAACTGTAACCATGTGCCCCAAGGTCCCCCCCGTCCCGGGGGGGGGGGGGGGTTATAAACATCTTTGAACAAGCTGAATTCAACAAGAAAAACAGCCTGTGCTTTAGGTAAAGGGGTGAGCCATTCAGCCCTCTGCACCATTCTGTAAAACCATCACTGTCTCCCACACACACACACACACGTTCCCCCCCCCCCCCAGTGTGAGCCCTCCCCGGGGAGGGGGGGCTGCCTCTCCCTTACCCTGGGGGGCCGCGGACGGCTGGATGTCCCTGGAAGTGGCCGGGAAGCGGGTGCTGGCCTGGGAGCCCTCCTGGGCGGTGAAAGTGCAGACCGGCTCGGTTTCGGACAGGCAGTTGACCAGGAAGCAGGCGTGTTTCCCCTGGACTGGAGCCTGCATCCAGAGGGCGAGCTGACACTCTGGGACCCTGCAGCACCGAAGGAGACATTCCTGGGAATTCCGCACCAAGATGCTGTCCAGTAACTCAGCTCCATCCTCGAAGCTCTGACCGAGTAAGGACAGTCCGCTGCTGGTATAGAAGGAGCGGAGGCAGCTGCTCTGCTTAGAGCCGGAGCTGACTGTGTGGAGGAGCGCAAAGAAAACGCAGCAAGTGCCCCACAACTGCGCCATTTCTCCAGCAAACACCTCGCTCCAGAAACTGATCCTGAAACTGACTCCAAAACCTCTCGCAACCAATCCGGGAGAGAAGGCACAAAATAAAAACCCAGTAAACTTCAAACTGTCTCCCAAACCCTGCTCCAACTTCGAAGAGTCAGAAAAGTTTTCTCTCTTTTTAAAAAAAAATATTTCACTTCCCTGTAACTACGTCAGCAAGATGATGTACATCCCATTCCAACTCTCATTGGCTTCAGAACTTTTCACCTGGTTGTCCCTTTTCACCAACCCCCCCCTGCACTGGACCAGCCGGATTGGAGAGTTAAAATCGACAGGGAAGACTGTATTTCTGGCTTTAAAATATTTTGTGATATTTGAACGATTTTTTTTTTCACTGACATCACAATTAAGGTGCAAACGTAACTCCCTGATTTCAGAAACAGCAAACATTGTGAGTTCTCCTTTAGTCTAAAACAGTCATACAATCCGTGCAAAAGAGACTTTGTGTGTGTGTGTGTGTATTTTTCTTTTATTTTGTTAAACAGTCCATAAGATAGTTAACAACAAACATATAAAGCAGCAGTTCGCAGAAACGAAACACTATACACAGGGGAAAGTCAGATTTGGAAGAGCCAGTGTTGGAGTGGGGTGGACCAAGTCCATTCTCCCAATTCCTTCGTCTCCACCGCATCTGCTCCCAGGAGGACCAGTTCCAAAAACGCACATCCCAGATGGCCTCCTTCTTCAAGGACCGCAATTTCCCCCCCGACGTGGTCGACGGTGCCCTCCACCGCATCTCCTCCACTTCCCGCTCCTCCGCCCTTGAGCCCCGCCCCTCCAACCGCCACCAGGACAGAACCCCACTGGTCCTCACCTACCACCCCACCAATCTCCATGTACAGCACATCATCCGCCGTCATTTCCGCCACCTCCAAACGGACCCCACCACCAAGGATATATTTCCCTCCCCTCCCCTATCAGCTTTCCGTAGAGACCACTCCCTCCGCGACTCCCTTGTCAGATCCACACCCCCCACCGACCCAACCTCCACTCCCGGCACCTTCCCTTGCAACCGCAGGAGGTGCAACACTTGCGCCCACACCTCCCCCCTCACTTCTCTCCAAGGCCCCAAAGGAAACTTCCATATCCACCACAGATTCACCTGCACCTCCACCCACATCATCTACTGCATCCGCTGCAGCCGGTGTGGCCTCCTCTATATTGGGGAAACAGGCCGCCTACTTGCGGAGCGATTCAGAGAGCACCTCTGGGCCACCCAGACGAACCAACCCAACCACCCTGTAGCACAGCATTTCAACTCCCCCTCCCACTCCACCGAGGATATGCAGGTCATTGGACTCATCCACCGCCAAACCACAACAACGCGACGGTCGGAGGAGGAGCGTCTTATCTTCCGACTGGGAACCCTCCAACCACAGGGGATGAACTTGGACTTCACCAGTTTCTTCATCCCCCCTCCCCCCACCTTGTCTCAGCCGGATCCCTCCAGCCCGGCACCGCCTTCCTGACCTGCAGTCTTCTTCTTGACCTCTCCGCCTCCACCCTACTCCGACCTATCACCCTCACCTTGACCTCTTTCCACCTATCACATTTCCAACGCCCCTCCTCCAAGTCCCTCCTCCCTACCTTTTATCTTCTCCTGCTGAACACTCTCTGCTCATTCCTGAAGAAGGGCCTGTGCCCGAAACGTCGAATCTCCTGTTCCCTAGATGCTGCCTGACCTGCTGTGCTGTTCCAGCAATAAAGTTTCAACAAAGTTAAAACTCAACCAGGCAGAAGTGGGTACTGCAGATTAGAGTCAAGATTAGAGTGGTGCTGGAAAAGCACAGCAGGTCAGACAGCATCTGAGGGAGCAGGAGAGTCAACATTCTGGACAAAGGCAGGACAGGTGACTGAGGTGTCAGTGGGGGAGCGCTTTGGGGCCAGTGACCATAATTCTATTAGATTTAAAATAGTGATGGAAAAGGATAGACCAGATCTAAAAGTTGAAGTTCTAAATTGGAGAAAAGCCAATTTTGACGGTATTAGTCAAGAACTTTCAAAAGCTGATTGGAGGCAGATGTTCGCAGGTAAAGGGACGGCTGGAAAATGGGAAGCCTTCAGAAATGAGAGAACGAGAATCCAGAGAAAGTATATTCCTGTTAGGGTGAAAGGAAAGACTGGAAGGTATAGGGAATGCTGGATGACTAAAGAAATTGAGGGTTTGGTTAAGAAAAAGAAGGAAGCATATGTCAGGTATAGACAGGATAGATCGAGTGAATCCTTAGAGGAGTATAAAGGCAGTAGGAGTATACTTAAGAGGGAAATCAGGAGGGCAAAAAGGGGACATGAGATAGCTTTGGCAAATAGAGTTAGGGAGAATCCAAAGAGTTTTTACAAATACATTAAGGACAAAAGGGTAACTAGGGAGAGAATAGGGCCCCTCAACGATCAGCAAGGCGGCCTTTGTGTGGAGCCGCAGAAAATGGGGGAGATACTAAATGAGTATTTTGTATCAGTATTTACTGTGGAAAAGGATATGGAAGATATAGACTGTAGGGAAATAGATGGTGACATCTTGCAAAATGTCCAGATTACAGAGGAGGAAGAGCTGGATGTCTTGAAACGGTTAAAAGTGGATAAATCCCCAGGACCTGATCAGGTGTACCCGAGAACTCTGTGGGAAGCTAGAGAAGTGATTGCTGGGCCTCTTGCTGAGATATTTGTATCATCGATAATCACAGGTGAGGTGCCGGAAGACTGGAGGTTGGCAAACATGGTGCCACTGTTTAAGAAGGGTGGTAAGGACAAGCCAGGGAGCTATAGACCAGTGAGCCTGACCTCTGTGGTGGGCAAGTTGTTGGAGGTAATTCTGAGGGACAGGATGTACATGTATTTGGAAAGGCAAGGACTGATTCGGGATAGTCAACATGGCTTTATGCGTGGGAAATCATGTCTCACAAACTTGATTGAGTTTTTAAGGATTGATGAGGACAAAGCGGTAGATGTGATCTATATGGACTTCAGTAAGGAGTTCGACAAGGTTCCCCATGGGAGACTGATTAGCAAGGTTAGATCTCATGGAATACAGGGAGAACTAGCCATTTGGATACAAAACTGGCTCAAAGGTAGAAAACAGAGGGTGGAGGGTTGTTTTTCAGACTGGAGGCCTGTGACCAGTGGAGGCCACAAGGATCGGTGCTGGGTCCATTACGTTTTGTCATTTACATAAATGATTTAAATGTGAGCATAAGAGGGATAGTTAGTAAGTTTGCAGATGACACCAAAATTGGAGGTGTAGTGGACAGCGAAGAGGGTTACCTCAGATTACAACAGGATCTTGACCAGATGGGCCAATGGGCTGAGAAGTGGCAGATGGGGTTTAATTCAGATAAATGCGAGGTGCTGCATTTTAGGAAAGCAAATCTTAGCAGGACTTATACACTTAATGGTAAGGTCCTAGGGAGTGTTGCTGAACAAAGAGACCTTGGAGTGCAGGTTCATAGCTCCTTGAAAGTGGAGTCGCAGGTAGATAGGATAGTGAAGGCGGCGTTTGGTATGCTCTCCTTTATTGGTCAGAGTATTGAGTACAGGAGTTGGGAGGTCATGTTGCGGCTGTACAGGACCTTGGTTAGGCCACTGTTGGAATATTGCGTGCAATTCTGGTCTCCTTCCTATCGGAAAGATGTTGTGAAACTTGAAAGGGTTCAGAAAAGATTTACAAGGATTTTGCCAGGGTTGGAGGATCTGAGCTACAGGGAGAGGCTGAACAGGCTGGGGCTGTTTTCCCTGGAGGGTCGGAGGCTGAGGGGTGACCTTATAGAGGTTTATAAAATCATGAGGGGCATTGACAATATCTTTTCCCCAGGATGAGGGAATCCAAAACTAGAGGGCATAGGTTTAGGGTGAGAGGGGAAAGATATAAAAGAGACCTAAGGGGCAACTTTTTCACACAGAGGGTGGTACGTGTATGGAAAGAGCTACCAGAGGAAGTGGTGGAGGGTGGTACAATTACAGCATCTGGATGGGTATATGAATAGGAAGGGATTAGAGGGATATTGGCCAGGTGCTGGCAAATGGGATTAGATTAAGTTAGGATTTGGAAGTGTTGGTGTTGGACTGGGGTGTACAAAGTTAAAAATCACACAACACCAGGTTATAGTCCAACAGGTTTATTTGGAAGCAGTAGCACTAGCAGAATTACTCCACAACCATGTGATGAAGGAGCAGAGCTCTGAAAGCTAGTGCTTCCAAATAAACCTATTGGACTCTAACCTGGTGTTGTGTGATTCCTAGATTAATTTAAGATATCTGGTCGGCATGGGCGATTTGGACCAAAGGGTCTGTTTCTGTGCTATGCCCCCTGTGCGTTTGAAGGAAATATGTTTGTGGAATGCATTCATTCATTCATAATTAATGGCCGCTGTGCTGTCTAATCTGTTTCCATTTACAAGTCTCACATAGCCAAGGACGTGGTGTGGACAGGTGTCAGGTGTCTTTTCTGTAGCTGTATTGTGCCTGTGTTCTATGCACTGTTTCTGATTTGATTGCACTGTCCTGCCTGTGTTTGTTACTGTTATCTTTGTGACGAATGGAAGTGAGATTAGAGGTTTGTCCTCATTTCCCTGAAAACTGGTTGAACGGTGGGATTTGGGGCTGGGCTTGCTGCCCTTTCCCCTGAACAAAGTTAAAAATCACACAACACCAGGTTATAGTCCAACAGGTTTATTTGGAAGCACTAGTTTTCAGAGCACTGCTCCTTCATCAGGATATTCCACAGCCATTGATGAAGGGGCAGCGCTCCGAAAGCTAGTGCTTCCAAATAAACCTGTTGGACTATAACCTGGTGTTGTGTGATTTTTAAATTCAGGATTAGTGTGGTGCTGGAAAAGCACAGCAGGTCAGACAGCATCCGAGGAACTCATTCCTGATGAAGGGCTTTTAGAGTCATTGAGCTGTACAGCACGGAAACAGACCCTTTGGTCCAACCCGTCCATGCCGACCAGATATCCCAACCCAATCTAGTCCCACCTGCCAGCACCCGGCCCATATCCCTCCAAACCCTCCCTATTCATATACCCATCCAAATGCCTCTTAAATGTTGCAATTGTACCAGCCTCCACCACGTCCTCTGGCAGCTCATTCCATACACGTACCACCCTCTGTGTGAAAACGTTGCCCCTTAGGTCTCTTTTATATCTTTCCCCTCTCACCCTAAACCTATGCCCTCTAGTTCTGGATTCCCTCATCCTGGGGAAAAGATATTGTCGATGCCCCTCTATAAGGTTACCCCTCAGCCTCCAGGGAAAACAGCCCCGGCCTGTTCAGCCTCTCCCTGTAGCTCAGATCCTCCAACCCTGGCAACATCCTTGTAAATCTTTTCTGAACCCTTTCAAGTTCCACAACATCTTTCCGATAGGAAGGAGACCAGAATTGCACACAATATTCCAACAGTGGCCTAACCAATGTCCTGTACAACCACAAGAGGCTGAGGGGTGACCTTATAGACAATTATAAAATTATGAGGGGCATGGGGAGGGTAAATAGATAAAGTATTTTCCCTGGAGTAGGGGAGTCCAAAAATAGAGGGCATAGGTTTAGGGTGCGAGGAGAAAAATTTAAAACGGACCTAAGGGGCAACTTTTTCACACAGAGGGTGGTACGTGTATGGAATGAGCTGCCAGAGGAAGTGGTGCAGGCTGGTACAATTGCAACATTTAAAAGGCATTTGGATGGGTATATGAATAGGAAGGGTTTGGAGGGATATGGGCCGGGTGCTGGCAAATGGGAGTACATTGGGTTGGGATATCTGGTCGACATGGCCGGGTTAGACCGAAGGGTCTGTTTCTGTGTTGTACATCTCCATGACTCTATTACGTTAGAACATGATGGTCCTGTACAAGTCTCTTCATATCTGTATTTTACAGCTTCTCTAGGTCATGCTGATGCTACAGTTAGCTAAATTAGAAACAAAACTTTAGACAATCATAGAATCGTTACAATGTGGAAGCAGGCCATTTTCCCATCCAGTCCACACCGACCCTCCAAACAGAATCCCACTCAGACACAACAACCCCGCTTTATCCCAAAAACCTACATTCCACACAGCTAACACATCTCCTAGCCTGCACATCCCTGGACACTCTGGGATAATTTCCCCTGGTCAATTCGCCTGACCTGCACATCTTTGGACTGTGGGAGGAAACCGGAGCACCCGGAGGAAACCCACTCAGACACGGGGAGAATGTGCAAACCCCACACAGACAGTTACCCGAGGCTGGAATCGAACCTGAGTCCCTGGCACTGGGAGGCAGTAGTGCTAACCACATATATTATTTATAAAAGTGAGTTTTTTTGAAATATGAGGGGCTGTATTTTGAAAAGGCAACTCAATGTGGGACTTATACACTTAAGAGTAAGGTCAAAGTTCCTTGAAAGTGGAGTCACAGATAGTTATAGAGTCATAGCGCTGTACAGCACGGAAACAGACCCTTCGGTCCAACTCGTCCATGCTGACCAGATATCCCAAATTAATCTAGTCCCATTTGCCAGCACCCGGCCCATATCCCTCAAACCCTTCCTATTCATATACCCATCCAAATGCCTCTTAAATGTTGTTATTGTACCAGCCTCCACCACTGCAGTGTTCCAGTGAATCCCAGGGCAAACTCGAGGGACAACACCTCATCTTCAGACCAGGCACTTCACAGGCTTCTCAACTCAATATCGGGTTCAACACCTTCAAATTATGAACAATTTCTTCCCTTCCTTTTAGCTTGTTATCATGTCCTCCCTCCCCCACATCCCAGTTACTGTCCTTCCCAGTCTGACAGTTAGACGCACCATTATTCTGCCATCCTCACATTCCGATCACTTCATCTGAACTTCCAACATCTTTTCTCCACCAGCTCCCTGCAGCCACTACCCCCACACCTCCACCCCCCCCCCCAAATATCACATAAATGCTGTCCTCTCCACACGTCACTTCAGCTCTGATAGAGAGTCATCTCGACGCGAAACATTAGCTTGTTCTCTCTGCGTGGATGCTGTCTGACCCACTGTGACCTCAGCGTTTGCTGCTTTCCATCCTGCCTTTGGTCTATATCCCTTCACACCTTTGCTGAATGGAAATCTCAGATTTAAAATTAACAACTGATTCAGCATCAACTGCAGTTTGTGAAAGCGGGTCCAAGCGTCTCCCACCCCTTGTGTGTCCAAGTGTTCCCTAACATCCCTCCTGAACAGTCATTCTCAGACTATGCCCCTGGCGCTAGGATCGCCAACCAGTGGAAATAGTTTGTCTTTATCGACCCTGTGTGTTCCTGCTAATGTCTTGAAAACTTCAATGAATTCATCCTTTAGCCTTCTAAATTCTAGAGAAACAGACCTCATTTATCTCATCTCCCCACATAATATAACTCCTGAAATCCAGGTATCAGTGAGCTCAGTCCAAGGGCAGTATATCCTTCTGTGAGTGTGGTGCTCACAGTAGGCTCCAAGGGAGGTATAACTGCACCATCACTTCCACATCCTTGCACGGGCTAGCCAGGGTTTCTTTGTGAATTTTTAAAAAATTATACGAAATAATTTTTTGTTGAAAGCTAAACTGTCACCACATACCTCAGAAACTGTTTCCAATCTGGAAAGCCTTCCCAATCCTGTTCAATCAGCAGATCCCTGAGTGTGACTGATCTGGACCAATCAAACCAGCATGAAAGATGGTCAGAAACACAAATATTAATCATTTGGCCCACTATTAATATTTAAAATTTGTCAATCTCGAGGGCAATTTTTCCAAGAATACATTACTATTACTGAAGGAAAGAGACAGAAATTCAACTCTCCATAATATAAAACTTATTGTTTTCTCATGTTGTAAGTTATAAAGTTATAGAGATGTACAGCACTGAAACAGACCTTTTAGTCCAACTCATCCATGCTGACCAGATATCCTAAATTAATCTAGTCCCATTTGCCAGCATTTGACCCAAATCCTTTTAAACCCTTCCTATTCATGTCCCCATCCAGATGCCTTTTAAATGTTGTAATTGTACCAGCCTCCACCACATCCTCTGGCAGCTCATTCCATACACGTACCACCCTCTGTGTGAAAAAGTTACTCCTTAGGTCCCTTTTAACTCTTGCCCCTCTCACCCTAAACCTATGCCCCCTGGTTTTGGACACTGCTGCTTTTCAGAAAGTATTGAAATAAATTAAAATCCAAAAGAACTTCAGATACTGTAAATTAGAAACAAAAACAGAAAGCGTTGGAAAATCTCAACAGGTCTGGCAGCATTTGTAGAGAGAAATCAGAGTTAACGTTTCGGATGGAGTGACCCTTCCGCAGAACTCAGTTGTGTTCTGTGTGTGTCTGTGTGTATCTGTCTGTGTGTATCTGTGTGTGTGTATCTGCATGTTTGTATGTATGTGTGTCTGTGTGTGCGTGCATGTGTGTCTGTGTGTGTGTGCACACATGTGTGTGTGCGTGTGCATGTCTGTGTGTATGTGTGTCTGTGTGGTTGTGTCTGTGTGTGGGGGTGTGTGTGTGTGAGGGGGTGTCTGTGTGTGTGTATCTGCATGTTTGTATGTATGTGTGTCTATGTGTGTGTGCGTGTATGTGTGTGTGTCTATGTGTGGGGTGTGTGTGTACCTGCGTGTTTGTATGTATGTGTCTGTGTGTGTGTGCACATGTGTGTGTGTCTGTGTATATGTGCACGTGTGTGTGCGTGTGCATGTATGCGTGTATGTGTGTCTGTGTGTGGTTGTGTCTGTTGTGTGTGTGGTGTGTGTGTGGGTGTGTCTGTGTGTTTGTATGTATGTGTGTCTATGTGTGCATGCGTGTCTGTGTGTGTGTCAGTGTGTGGGGTGTGTGTGTGGGTGTGTATCTATGTGTGTATCTGCGTGTTTGTATGTATGTGTGTCTATGTGTGTACACGTGTGTGTGTCTGTGTGTGTGCGTATGCATGTGTGCGTGTATGTGTGTCTGTGTGTTGTTGTGTCTGTGTGTGTGTGGGGTGTGTGTGTCTGTGTGTGCGTGTATGTGTGTGTGTGGTTGTGTCTGTGTGTGGGGGGTGTCTGTGTGTGTCTGTGTGTATCCGTGTGTGTGTGTGTGGGTATGTCTGTGTGTGGGTGTGTCTGTGTGTATCTGTGTGTGGGTGTGTCTGTGTGTGTGTGTATCCGTGTGTGGGTGTGTCTGTGTGTGTGTGTGGGTGTGTCTGTGTGTATCCATGTGTGGGTGTGTCTGTGTGTGTGTGTTTGTATGTGTGTGTGGGTGTGTCTGTGTCTGTGTGTATCCGTGTGTGGGTGTGTCTGTGTGGGTGTGGGTGTGTCAGTGTGTGTGTGTATCCGTGTGTGTGTGGGTGTGTCTGTGTGTATCCGTGTGTGGGTGTATCTGTGTGTGGGTGTGTCTGTGTTTATCTGTGTGTGGGTGTATCTGTGTGTGGGTGTGTCTGTGTGTGGGTGTGTCTGTGTCTGTGTGTATCCGTGTGTGGGTGTATCTGTGTGTGGGTGTGTCTGTGTGTATCCGTGTGTGGGTGTGTCTGTGTGTGTGTGTGTGTATCCGTGTGTGTGTGGGTGTGTCTGTGTGTATCCGTGTGTGGGTGTATCTGTGTGTGGGTGTGTCTGTGTGTATCCGTGTGTGGGTGTATCTGTGTGTGGGTGTGTCTGTGTGTGGGTGTGTCCGTGTCTGTGTGTGTCCGTGTGTGGGTGTGTCTGTGTGTGTGTGTGGGTGTGTCTGTGTCTGTGTGTATCCGTGTGTGGGTGTGTCTGTGTGGGTGTGGGTGTGTCAGTGTGTGTGTGTATCCGTGTGTGTGTGGGTGTGTCTGTGTGTGTCTGTGTGTATCCGTGTGTGGGTGTATCTGTGTGTGGCTGTGTCTGTGTTTATCTGTGTGTGGGTGTATCTGTGTGTGGGTGTGTCTGTGTGTGGGTGTGTCTGTGTCTGTGTGTATCCGTGTGTGGGTGTATCTGTGTGTGGGTGTGTCTGTGTGTATCCGTGTGTGGGTGTGTCTGTGTGTGTGTGTGTATCCGTGTGTGTGTGGGTGTGTCTGTGTGTATCCGTGTGTGGGTGTATCTGTGTGTGGGTGTGTCTGTGTGTATCCGTGTGTGGGTGTATCTGTGTGTGGGTGTGTCTGTGTGTGGGTGTATCTGTGTCTGTGTGTGTCCGTGTGTGGGTGTATCTGTGTGTGGGTGTGTGTCTGTGTCTATCCGTGTGTGGGTGTGTCTGTGCGTGTGTGCACGTATGTGTGTCTGTGTGTGCGCGTATGTGTGTCTGTGTGTGTGGGGGGGGGGTAAATCAGAAACAAAAACAGAAAGTGTTGGAAAATCTCAACAGGTCTGGCAGCATTTGTAGAGAGAAATCAGAGTTAACGTTTCGGATGGAGTGACCCTTCCGCAGAACTCAGTTGTGTTCTGTGTGTGTCTGTGTGTATCTGTGCGTGTGTATCTGCATGTTTGTATGTATGTGTGTCTATGTGTGTGCACACATGTGCGTGTGCATGTGTGTGTGTATGTGTGTCTGTGTGGTTGTGTCTGTGTGTGGGGGGTGTGTGTGTGAGGGGGTGTCTGTGTGTGTGTATCTGCATGTTTGTATGTATGTGTGTCTATGTGTGTGTGTCTATGTGTGGGGTGTGTGTGTGTATCTGCGTGTTTGTATGTATGTGTGTCTGTGTGTGCACATGTGTGTGTGTCTGTGTGTATGTGCACGTGTGTGTGCGTGTGCATGTGTGCGTGTATGTGTGTGGTTGTGTCTGTTGTGTGTGTGGTGTGTGTGTGGGTGTGTCTGTGTGTTTGTATGTATGTGTGTCTATGTGTGCATGCGTGTCTGTGTGTCAGTGTGTGGGGTGTGTGGGTGTGTATCTATGTGTGTATCTGCGTGTTTGTATGTGTGTCTGTGTGTGTACACGTGTGTGTGTGTCTGTGTGTGTGCGTACGCATGTGTGCGTGTATGTGTGTCTGTGTGTTGTGTCTGTGTGTGTGTGGGGTGTGTGTGTCTGTGTGTGCGTGTGTGTGTGTGGTTGTGTCTGTGTGTGTGGGGTGTCTATGTGTGTGTGTGTGTCTGTGTGTATCCGTGTGTGTGTGTGGGTATATCTGTGTGTGGGTGTGTCTGTGTGTATCTGTGTGTGGGTGTGTCTGTGTGTGTGTGTCTGTGTATATCCGTGTGTGTGTGTGGGTGTCTGTGTGTGGGTGTGTCTGTGCCTGTGTGTGTGTGTGGGTGTGTCTGTGTGTATCCATGTGTGGGTGTGTCTGTGTGTGTGTGTCTGTATGTGTGTGTGGGTGTGTCTATGTCTGTGTGTATCCGTGTGTGGGTGTGTCTGTGTGTGTGTGGGTGTGTCTGTATGTGTGTGTGGGTGTGTCTGTGTGTATCCGTGTGTGGGTGTGTCTGTGTGTGTGTGTATCCGTGTGTGTGTGGGTGTGTCTGTGTGTATCCGTGTGTGGGTGTATCTGTGTGTGGGTGTGTCTGTGTGTATCCGTGTGTGGGTGTATCTGTGTGTGGGTGTGTCTGTGTGTATCCGTGTGTGGGTGTATCTGTGTGTGGGTGTGTCTGTGTGTGGGTGTGTCTGTGTCTGTGTGTGTCCGTGTGTGGGTGTATCTGTGTGTGGGTGTGTGTCTGTGTCTGTGTGTATCCGTGTGTGGGTGTGTCTGTGCGTGTGTGCACGTATGTGTGTCTGTGTGTGCGCGTATGTGTGTCTGTGTGTGTGTGGGGGGGTGTCTGTGTGTGTGTGTGTATGGATGTTGTAAGATATTGAATTGAAATGAGTGAGCCAATCAGGTTTGGGAACGTGACTGGGACAGATATAGCATTGCAGAATTACAGACTGCAGAACACACTGAATGTGGAGCAGGAATAATGCAGAGTTAACGTTTCGGATGGAGTGACCCTTCCGCAGAACTCAGTTGTGTTCTGTGTGTGTCTGTGTGTATCTGTGTGTGTGTATCTGCATGTTTGTATGTAAGTGTGTCTATGTGTGTGTGCACACATGTGTGTGTGCGTGTGCATGTGTGTGTGTATGTGTGTCTGTGTGGTTGTGTCTGTGTGTGGGGGTGTGTGTGTGTGAGGGGGTGTCTGTGTGTGTGTATCTGCATGTTTGTATGTATGTGTGTCTATGTGTGTGTGCGTGTATGTGTGTGTGTGTCTATGTGTGGGGTGTGTGTGTGTATCTGCGTGTTTGTATGTATGTGTGTCTGTGTGTGCACATGTGTGTGTGTCTGTGTGTATGTGCACGTGTGTGTGCGTGTGCATGTGTGCGTGTATGTGTGTGGTTGTTTCTGTTGTGTGTGGTGTGTGTGTGGGTGTGTCTGTGTGTTTGTATGTATGTGTGTCTATGTGTGCATGCGTGTCTGTGTGTCAGTGTGTGGGGTGTGTGTGTGTGGGTGTGTATCTATGTGTGTATCTGCGTGTTTGTATGTATGTGTGTCTGTGTGTGTACACGTGTGTGTGTGTCTGTGTGTGTGCGTACGCATATGTGCGTGTATGTGTGTCTGTGTGTTGTGTCTGTGTGTGTGGGGTGTGTGTGTCTGTGTGTGCGCGTATGTGTGTGTGTGGTTGTGTCTGTGTGTGTGGGGTGTCTATGTGTGTGTGTGTCTGTGTGTATCCGTGTGTGTGTGTGGGTATGTCTGTGTGTAGGTGTGTCTGTGTGTATCTGTGTGTGGGTGTGTGTGGGTGTGTCTGTGTGTATCCATGTGTGGGTGTGTCTGTGTGTGTGTGTGTGTCTGTATGTGTGTGTGGGTGTGTCTGTGTCTGTGTGTATCCGTGTGTGGGTGTGTCTGTGTGTGTGGGTGTGTCTGTATGTGTGTGTGGGTGTGTCTGTGTGTGTGTGTGTATCCGTGTGTGGGTGTGTCTCTGTGTGTGTGTGTATCCGTGTGTGTGTGGGTGTGTCTGTGTGTATCCGTGTGTGGGTGTATCTGTGTGTGGGTGTGTCTGTGTGTATCCGTGTGTGGGTGTATCTGTGTGTGGGTGTGTCTGTGTGTGGGTGTGTCTGTGTCTGTGTGTGTCCGTGTGTGGGTGTATCTGTGTGTGGGTGTGTGTCTGTGTGTATCCGTGTGTGGGTGTGTCTGTGTGTGTGTGTGTGTATCCGTGTGTGTGTGGGTGTGTCTGTGTGTATCCGTGTGTGGGTGTATCTGTGTGTGGGTGTGTCTGTGTGTATCCGTGTGTGGGTGTATCTGTGTGTGGGTGTGTCTGTGTGTGGGTGTGTCTGTGTCTGTGTGTGTCCGTGTGTGGGTGTATCTGTGTGTGGGTGTGTGTCTGTGTCTGTGTGTATCCGTGTGTGGGTGTGTCTGTGCGTGTGTGCACGTATGTGTGTCTGTGTGTGTGCGTATGTGTGTCTGTGTGTGTGTGGGGGGGTGTCTGTGTGTGTGTGTGTATGGATGTTGTAAGATATTGAATTGAAATGAGTGAGCCAATCAGGTTTGGGAACGTGACTGGGACAGATATAGCATTGCAGAATTACAGACTGCAGAACACACTGAATGTGGAGCAGGAATAATGCCACCTGTCGTCTTTTATTAGACAGTTTGGTGAAAAACAAATGACTAAAGTTTTCTTCCGGGAGTAAGATTGTCAATCAAGATAGAGAGGATTGTTCTCTCGCTGTGAGTTCCAGTGATTGGGAATACTCTGCCTGAATAAGCAGATTAAAGGGAATCTTTCAGAAGGGAATTGGATAAAAAAGCAAAGCAGGAGGTGAGAAAGTGTCAGGTTGTGGGGAGAGTGCAGCAGGACTCTGTCTCCTTGGTCCCCTCAGACTCCAGTCGAATAGCAGCCGCCTGTTGTGAGCAATTGCTGCCAGCAGGAGGAACCAGAGGCCAGCTTTAGGAATGGGCCCTTTCACCCCGACCAGGGGATTGTGACCGGCTCAGCTCCACAAAGCACGTAAAAAATGTTCAAGTTGGACTGAGGCACCTCAGAGTAGAGTCACAGAGATGTACAGCACAGAAACAGACCCTTCAGTCCAACCCGTCCATGCCGAGCAGAGATCCCAACCCCAATGTGGTGGGTGGCACGGTGGCACAGTGGTTAGCACTGCTGCCTCACAGCGCCAGAGACCCGGGTTCAATTCCCACCTCAGGCGACTGACTGTGTGGAGTTTGCACGTTCTCCCCGTGTCTGCGTGGGTTTCCTCCGGGTGCTCCGGTTTCCTCCCACAGTCCAAAGATGTGCAAGTCAGGTGAATTGGCCATGCTAAATTGCCCGTAGTGTTAGGTAAAGCGGTAACTGTAGGGGTAGGGGTATGGGTGGGTTACGCTTCGGCGGGTCGGTGTGGACTTGTTGGGCCGAAGGGCCTGTTTCCACACTGTAAGTAATCTAACCTAATCTAATCTAAAACTAGTCCAACCTGCCAGCACCCGGTCCATATTCCTCCAAACCCTTCCTATTCATATACCCATCCAGAAGCCTTTTAAATGTTGTAATTGTACCAGCCTCCACCACATCCTCTGGCAGCTCATTCCACACACGTACCACCCTCTGTGTGAAAAAGTTGCCCCTTAGGTGTCTTTTATATCTTTCCCCCTTCACTATGCGCTCTAGTTCTGGACTCCCCCACCCCAAGGAAAAAGACCTTGTCTATTTACCCTCTCCAGGCCCCTATGATTTTAAAAACCTCTATAAGGTCACCTCTCAGCCTCCGACGCTCCAGAGAAAACAGCCCTAGTCTATTTAACCTCTCCCTATAGCTCAAATCCTCCAACCCTGAACCCTTTCAAGTTTCACAACATCTTTCCAATAGGAAGGAGACCAGAATTGCACACAATATTCCAACAGTGGCCTAACCAATGTCCTGTACAGCCGCACCATGACCTCACAACTCCTGTACTCAATACTCAAACCAATAAAGGAAAGCATATCAAACACCTTCTTCACTATCCTATCTACCTGTGACTCCACTTTCAAGGAGCTATGAACCTGCACTCCAAGGTCTCTTTGTTCAGCAACACTGCCCACATGGAGCTGTCAGCAATGACTTGTTTAACGAAATAGCCTTCATTCTCTCAGAGGTATTTCTCTTGCGATGTCCCATTGGGGTTATTGGGAATGCGGAAATCATTGCTGCTTGTATCTTTACAGCCTTGAGCTCTACTCGTCCTTGACCCTTGACCTGTATTTGATAGGTCACTTGGACCTTAACAAAATCACTTGTGTAAGGAATCACACCACATCCAAGATGTTAACCATGTTTCTCTCTCTGATGATGCTGCCAGAGTTTCTCTAGCACTATCTGTGTCTGTTTCACTTTTGTGACATTCCCAGCATTAAGCCAGCGCTTGTGATGTTTGATAAAGGGTTTTCCAGTTGCTTTGAGTGTCTTTCCCAGGTGTCACTGCATATCGAAGGCTGTCAGGACACTATAATTGCACCAGACTGCGGTTATCTCCTTCATCAGCTTTTGAGATGTGACTACTGTGGTGGAGCTGCTCCTTCAAGGAGATTGTGTTGACCTTGGTTTTTTTTCAGGGGGTCGTAAAGGCACGGGTTCCGAAATGTCTGGGGTTGATCGACCTCAAGGAGCATTTAAGTTTTAGTAAATACGCTGGTACCATGAAAGGGGAGTGGCCAGTTCTCCCAGCTGAGCTTCTCTCTGGTTTGATTTGGCTTGGAGTTTAGCAGATGGGCTGTTCACTGAAAGTAGGTGATCACTCAGTCTTGAGGCTGCTGCTCCAAGAAACAGCTCCATGGAAAAAGGTGTTCCACGCTGAATCACTCTGCCATCGGTCTCTCTCTCTCTCTGTCTCTCTGTCTCTCTCTCTCTCTCTCTCTCTGTCTCTCTCTCTCTCTCTCTCTCTCTCTGTCTCTCTCTCTCTCTCTCTCTCTCTCTCCTGTCAGACCCTGTGTTTCATTTTACCTTATTTGCCAAGGGGTGTTTATGGGGATTGTTGCAGGAATTTGAGACAATCTGTTGGATTTTCTGATAGGTTAACATAGAACATAGAACAGTACAGCACAGAACAGGCCCTTCAGCCCATGATGTTGTGCCGACCATTGACCCTCATGTGAGGTAAACCTAATGTACAAACCCTCACATTTCTGTGACCATATGCATGTCCAGCAGTCTCTTAAATATCCTAATGACCTCGCTTCCACAACTGCTGCTGGTAACGCATTCCATGCTCCCACAACTCTCTGCATAAAGAACCCGCCTCTGACATCCCCTCTATACTTTCCGCCAAACAGCTTAAAACTATGACCCCTTGTGTTAACAATTTCTGCCCTGGGAAAAAGTCTCTGGCTATCAACTCTATCTATGCCTCTCATTATCTTGTACACCTCAGTTAGGTCCCCTCTCCTCCTTCTTTTTTCCAATGAAAAAAGTCCGAGCTCAATCAACCTCTCTTTGTAAGATAAGCCCTCCAGTCCAGGCAGCATCCTGGTCAACCTCCTCTGAACCCACTCCAAAGCATCCACATCTTTCCTATAATATGGCGACCAGAACTGGACGCAGTATTCCAAGTGCAGTCTAACCAAAGTTTTATAGAGCTGCAACAAGATCTCACGGCTCTTAAACTCAATACCCCTGTTAATGAAAGCCAAAACACTATATGCTTTCTTAACAACCCTGTCCACTTGGGTGGCAATTTTAAGGGATCTATGTACCTGCACACCAAGATCCCTCTGTTCCTCCACACTGCCAAGAATCCTGTCTTTAATCCTGTACTCAACTTTCAAATTCGACCTTCCAAAATGCATCACCTCGCATTTATCCAGGTTGAACTCCATCTGCCACCTCTCAGCCCATCTCTGCATCCTGTCAATGTCCCGCTGCAGCCTGCAACAGCCCTCTATACTGTCAACGACACCTCCAACCTTTGTGTCATCTGCAAACTTGGTCACTCATCCTTCAATCTCCTCATCCAAATCATTAATAAAAATTACAAAGAGTAGAGGCCCAAGGACAGAGCCCTGTGGAACACCACTCACCACTGACTTCCAGGCAGAATATGTTCCTTCCACTACCACTCGCTGTCTTCAGTCGACCAGCCAATTCTGTATCAAGAAAGCTAACTTTCCCTGTATCCCATTCCTCCTGACCTTCTGAATGAGCCTACCATGGGGAACTTTATCAAATGCCTTGCTGAAGTCCACATACATCACATCCACCGCTCAACCCTCATCAACGTGTCTCGTAACATCCTCAAAGAACTCGATAAGTTATTCAGTAATTTGTTCTCTTTTGTTTGTGTTTCATTCAGTAATCTTGTAAATAAATTCTGTTTTGTTTAAAAGTGAGTGGTTGGGCCAGCTACATCCCTCCTGGAATATCCACTGTACACCTGCTTAAAACAGCGAGCAAAGTTAGGGTCCAGGCTATTTTCTTGACATGTTTTGAGCAGGGTCTGGTCTGGTCTGGGCTGGTCCATAACACTAGGCATTTTTGAACTCTGAAATGGTATAACTTGTCACTGATTCAAGTCGACTGGAGTTACAAAGATGGGGAATTCCTTTACAAAGTCAACATGATGAAACTTCCAATATCTTGCATTGAGTCACACAGCATGGAAATACCCGTCGGTCCAACCAGTCCATGTTGACCATAATCCCAAACTAACCTAGTCCCACCTGCCTGCTCCTGGCCCATATCCCTCCAAACCTTTCCTATTCATGTCCTTATCCAAATGTCTTTTAAACATTGTAATTGTACCAAAATCCACCACTTTCTTAGGAAGTTCATTCCAAACGTGAACCAGCCTCTGTGTAAATAAATTTGTCACAATGTCTTTTATAAACCTATTTCCTCTCACCTTAAAAATGTACTCCCTAGTCCTGAAATCCCCCATCCTAGGGAAAAGACACCTACCATTAACTCTATCTATACCCCCTGTTATTTTATAAACTTCGATAAGGTCACCTCTCAACCTCTGACCCTCCAGTGAAAAACAGCCCCAGCCTATCCAGCATATCTTTAAGACTCAAATCTTGCAACATCCTGGTAAATCTTTTCCAAACCCTCTCCAGTTTAATAATCTCCTTCCTATATAACAGCGACCGGAACTAGACACAGTATTCTAGAAGAGGCCTCACCAATGTCCTGTACAACCTCAACTCCTACACTCAAAGGACTAAGCAATAAAGGCACATGTGCTAAATGCCTTTTTAACCTGTGCTGTGTCTAGCTGTGCTGAAAATTTTGAAGAATTATGTACCTGAACCCTTAGGTCTGTCTCTGTACTGTCACAAGTTTTACCTCCACTGTCTGTGCAATTGTCCAGCTCAGCTCTGGTCACCATATTAACCTTTCCATAGGCAATGCAGAGTGTATGGTTTCCTTTTTATTTTTGTGTATTTTTATTTGGAGACTGACATGAGAAAACCATGGATTGCGAGGGTTGCTGCATAGTGTGAAAGCAAGCAACGGGATCCTCATTGTGAGCAGTGCTTGTACAGCTGTGGTTACCACAGCAGCTGCAGATGCTAAAGGGTTACCTACAAATGGCAGCAAGAACTGGATTGGTTTGAGGATGAGTGACTAGTTACCAATCACAAAGGTCTTATGTCCGTCAACAATAATGTGATTGGCTCTCGGGTAGTTAAACCCCAAGCAGCTGTGAACAAGATAGTGAGAAGTCTTCAGACCTCCACCAGCTCAGTCGCTGTCTGTTCTCCGCAGTAAAAGCCACTTTAAATCAGAGAGAATCAGTTTATCTTTCTGTCAGCAGTTCCTGTGAGCTGTAACCTTTCATTAATGAGTGAGAGACCTCTCTAACTGTGAACCAGACGCCCTGCACCTACAGCAAACCAGGGACGACATCTAGAGAAGGAAGAGGGAGAACATGTGGTCAGGACAAGACTGATCTCTGCAAACTTGGTGAACAGGACCCACTGAACTGCTCTCCCAATTTTCCCTCTGACCATAACACCCATGCTTTTTTTTACCATCTCTGTTCGAGTGTGCTTCTGTCTGTGTGTGTATGTGTGGCTGTGTGTGTGTCTGTGTGTGAATATGTCTGTCTGAGTGTGTGTGTGTGTGACAATGTTTCTGTGTGTGTGTGTGAGAGTGTGTCTGTGTGCGTGTGTTTGTGTGTGTGTGTATGTCTGTCTGAGTGTGTGTGTGTGAGAATGTGTGTGGGTGAGTGTATGTGTGTGAGAGAGGTGTGTCTATGTGTGTGAGAGTGTGTGCATGTGTGAGTGTGTGCATGTGTGTGTAAGAGAGTATGTAAGTGTGTCTGTGTGTGTGAGTGTGTGTGTGTGTGAGACTGTATGTGTGTGTGACTGTGTGTGCATATGCGTATGTGTGTGAGTGTGTGTGTGTGTAAGTGTGTGTGTGAGAGAGTGTGTAAGTGTATCTGTGTGTGTGTCTGTGTGTGAGTGAGACTGTCTGTGTGTGAATGTGTGTGTGTGTAAGTGTGTATGTGAGAGAGTGTGTGTCTGTGTGTCTGTGTGTGAGTGAGACTGTGTGTATGTGTGTGACTGTGTGTGTGAGTGTGTGTAAGTGTGTATGTGAGAGAGTGTGTGTCTGTGTGTGAGTGAGACTGTGTGTATGTGTGTGACTGTGTGTGTGAGTGTGTGTAAGTGTGTATGTGAGAGAGTGTGTGTCTGTGTGTGTGTGTGCGTGTATGTGTGTGACTATGTGTGTGTGTAAGTGTGTGTGTGTGAGACACTGTCTGTGTGTGACTGTGTGTATATGTGTATGTGTGTGTGAGAGAGTGTGTAAGTGTATCTGTATGTGTGTCTGTGTGTGAATGAGACTGTGTGTGTGTGAGAGAGTGAGACTGTGTGTATATGTGTGTGTGTAAGTGTGTGTGAGACACTGTGTCTGTGTGTGACTGTGTGTATATGTGTATGTGGGTGAGAGTGTGTGTCTGTGTATCTGTGTGTGTGTCTGTGTGAGTGTGACTGTGTGTGTGTGTGTGTGTGAGTGTGTGTAAGTGTATGTGTCTGAGAGAGTGAGACTGTGTGTATATGTGTGTGTGTAAGTGTGTGTGAGACACTGTGTCTGTGTGTGACTGTGTATATGTGTATGTGGGTGAGAGTGTGTGTCTGTGTATCTGTGTGTGTGTCTGTGTGTGAGTGTGACTGTGTGTATGTGTGAGTGTGTGTAAGTGTGTGTGTCTGTGTGTGAGAGAGTGAGACTGTGTGTATATGTGTGTGTGTAAGTGTGTGTGAGACACTGTGTCTGTGTGTGACTGTGTGTATATGTGTATGTGGGTGAGAGTGTGTGTCTGTGTATCTGTGTGTGTGTCTGTGTGAGTGTGACTGTGTGTATGTGTGTGTGTGTGTGTGTGTGTGTGTAAGTGTATGTGTCTGTGTGTGAGAGAGTGAGACTGTGTGTATATGTGTGTGTGTGTGAGACACTGTGTCTGTGTGTGACTGTGTGCATATGTGTATGTGTGTGTGAATGTGTGTGTGAGTGTGAGAAGACTGAGTTTTAATGAGTGTTATAACTGACAGAGAGAGAAAGAAAGAGACAGAGAGAGACAGACAGACAGAGACTGAGACTGACAGTAACAGAGAGGGGAGAGAGAGAGAGACAGACAGACAGACCGAGAGAGACAGAGAGAGAGAGAGACAGACAAACAGAAAGACAAAGAGAGAGAGACAGAGAGAGAGAGACAGAGACACAGAGAGAGGGGGGGAGAGAGAGACAGAGACAGAGAGAGAGGGGGGGAGACAGAGACAGAGAGAGACAGAGACACAGAGAGAGACAGAGACAGAGAAAGACAGAGACTGACAGACTGACAGAGAGACAGAGAGAGACAGAGAGAACGAGACAGAAACAGAGAGAGACAGAGGTACAGAGACAAAGATAGAGAGAGAGAGAGAGTGGGAAAGACAGAGACAGAGAAATTCCATTAGTGTAAAACACTAACGGAGCAGCAGAGAGCTCCCTTGAGTTAAACATCCAACTGTCAGCATTCGGCATGAGGAGCTATGGGAGGGACAATGTTCCAGGAAGATCTTGTAACCCTCCTTATTTCTGTGGGATTTCACTTAGAAGGAATACCCACTTAAGACAAGGTGTGATGGTAACATCACCGTCTTTCTCCCGCTCCAGTAAGGCTTCCGAAGCTGTGTGTGTTGGCGGGGGGGGGGGGGGGGGGGGGGGGTTTGCTGGCTGGGACCCTCATCTTTGAAACTGTTGGTCATGAGCTCTGAAGTTGCCCTGCACACATGAGTGAGTTCACACCGTTACTCAAACAGACAGGCCCTCACCTTCCCAGGCCCTCATTCCCACAGCTCTCCTCCACCACTATCCCTGACTGCTTTCGGAGGACAGCGTTGGTGAGTCACATTCTGTACCAGCAAACAGCTGGTTGTATTTCGTTAATGATAGACTCCCGACAGGGTAGACAGAGGCCTTTTGGCCCATTGAGTCCACACTGATCCCTGATATCCCACCTAGATCCACTCCCCAAACCCAACACCCTGCCTATCCCATGGCTAACCCACCTAGCCTACACATTCCTGAACACGATGGGCAATTTCCCACAGCCAATCCACTCTAACCTGCACATCTTTCGACTGTGGGAGGAAACCGGAGCACCCGGAGGAAACCCACGCAGACACGGGGAGAACGTGCAAACTCCACACAGACAGTCACTCGAGGCTGGAATCGAACCCAGGTCCCTGGCACTGTGAGACTATCTGATAACAGACATCAAGGATAGGGTCTCAGTGTTTTGTTCTGCTGCCTCCCAGCACCAGGGACCCAGGTTCGATTCCTGTCTCGGGTGACTGTCTGTGTGGAGTTTGCACATTCTCCCCGTGTCTGCGTGGGTTTCCTCCCATGGTGTACAGGCTAAGTGGGTTAGCCATGGGAAAGGCAGGGTTACATAGATAAGGTAGGAGTGTGGGTCTGGGTGGGATGCTCTCTGGAAGGTCGGTGTGGACTAGATGGGCTGAATGGTCTGCTTCTACACTGGAGAGACTCTGTGATTGCACAAAGTTCAGCACCATTTGCGAGCTCCTCAGATACTGAGGCAGTTCATGTTCAGATGTGACAAGATCTGGCCAATATCCAGGCTTGGGCTGACAAGGGGCAAGTAACGCTTGTGCCACACAAATGCCAAGCTGTGACCATCACCAATAAGAGAGAATCCATCCATCTTGCCCTTGGCATTCAATGGCAACACCATCACTGAGTCCCCAGATTTAAAACAGTGATGAGGAGCGATGATTTCTCTTAATGAGACATGACATTCCTTCAGTGTGCAGGATCCAGAGGAGATTAAAAGAGGAGATGAAGAGCTTTTTAATTCACAATGTGCTGAAAGGTTAAGGAGCACAGATGGAAAGTGCAATTGAGGCTGGGATTAGATCAGCTGTGCTAGAATGGCAGAGCAGGTTGGAGGGGCTGAATGGCCTCCACCAAGTTGTTATGTTCACATTGAAATATTTAACAGAATCCTGACAGTGTGGGAGTAGGTCAATCGGCCCATCAGGTACACACTGAGCCTCCAAGGAGGATTCCATGCAGACCCACACCCCTGTAACCCTGCATTTCCCATAGCTAGCCCACCTAGCCGACACAACCATGGACATTACGGGGCAATTTTCCACGGCCAATCCACCCTAACCTGCACATTTTTGGACAGGTGGAAACCCACGCAGACACGGGGAGAATTTGCTAACTCCACACAGACAGTGGCCCAAGGCTGGAATTGAACCTGGGTCCCTGGCGCTGGGAGGCAGCAGTGCTAACCACTGAGCCATGGTACGTATTCAGTCACTTGGTCTCCACAACATCTGTGTGAGAGTTTTTCACAGTCCACAATCTCAAGCTCTCAAACAGACATTCCCAATTCAGGACTGAGGGAGTGCCACGCTGTCGGAGGGTCAGTGCTGAGGGAGTGCCACAGTGTCAGAGTGCCAGTACTGAGGGAGTGCTGCACTGTCGGTGCAGCATGGTAGGGCGCATGGTATTGGGGGCAAAGTACTAGATTGGATTGAAAATTGGTTGGCTAATAGGAAACAAAGGGTAGTGATAAACGGCTCCATTTCGGAATGGCAGGCAGTGACCAGTGGGGTACCGCAGTGATCAGTACTGGGACCGCAGCTTTTTACAATATATGTTAATGATTTAGAAGATGGTATTAGCAATAACATTAGCAAATTTGCTGATGATACTAAGCTGGGTGGCAGGGGGAAATGTGATGAGGATGTTAGGAGATTACAGGGTGACCTGGACAAGTTAGGTGAGTGGGCAGATGCATGGCAGATGCAGTTTAATGTGGATAAATGTATGGTTATCCACTTTGGTGGCAAGAACAGGAAGGCAGATTACTACCTCAATGGAATCAATTTAGGTAAAGGGGCAGTACAGAGAGATCTGGGTGTTCTTGTACACCAGTCAATGAAGGTAAGCATGCAGGTACAGCAGGTAGTGAAGAAGGCTAATAGCATGCTGGCCTTCATAAGAGGGATTGAGTATAGAAACAAACAGGTTCTTCTGCAGCTGTACGGGACCCTGGTGAGACCACACCTGGAATATTGTGTGCAGTTCTGGTCTCCAAATTTGAGAAAAGACATTCTGGCTATTGAGGGAGTGCAGCGTAGGTTCACGAGGTCAATTCCTGGAATGGCGGGATTACCTTACACTGAAAGACTGGAGCGACTGGGCTTGTATACCCTTGAGTTTAGAAGACTGAGACGGGATCTGATTGAGACGTATAAGATTATGAAAGGATTGGACACTCTGGCAGCAGGAAACATGTTTCCGCTGATGGGTGAGTGTCGAACCAGAGGACACAGCTTAAAAATACAGGGTAGACCATTTAGGACAGAGATGAGGAGAAACTTCTTCACCCAGAGTGTGGTGGCTGTGTGGAATGCTCTGCCCCAGAGGGCAGTGGAGGCCCAGTCTCTGGATTCATTTAAGAAAGAGTTAGATAGAGCTCTCAAGGATAGTGGAATCAAGGGTTATGGAGATAAGGCAGGAACAGGATACTAATTAAGGATGATCAGCCATGATCATATTGAATGGTGGTGCAGGCTCGAAGGGCTGAATGGCCTACTCCTGCACCTATTGTCTATTGCCTATTGTCTATTGTCGGAGGGACAGTGCTGAGGGAGTGCTGCACTGTCAGAGGGTCAGTACTGAGGGAGCGTCGCACTGTCGGAAGGTCAGTGCTGAGGGAGCGCTACACTATCAGAGGGTCAGTACTGAGGTAGCGCTGCACTGTCAGAAGGTCAGTGCTGAGGGAGTGGGCACTGTTAGAGGGTAGGTGCTGAGGGAGCGCCGCACTGTCGGAGGGTCAGTGCTGAGGGAGTGCCGCACTGTCGGAGGGTCAGTGCTGAGGGAGTGCCGCACTGTCGGAGGGACAGTGCTGAGGGAGTGCTGCACTGTCGGAGGGTCAGTGCTGAGGGAGTGGGCACTGTCAGAGGGTCAGTGCCGAGGGAGCGCCGCACTGTCGCAGGGTCAGTGCTGAGGGAGTGCCGCACTGTCGGAGGGTCAGTGCTCAGGGAGCGCCACACTGTCAGAGGGTCAGTGCTGAGGGAGTGGGCACTGTCGGAGGGTCAGTGCTGAGGGAGTGCCGTACTGTCGGAGGGTCAGTGCTGAGGGAGTGCAGCACTGTCGGAGGGTCAGTGCTGAGGGAGTGCCGCACTGTCGGAGGGACAGTGCTGAGGGAGTGCCGCACTGTCGGAGGGTCAGTGCTGAGGGAGTGCCGCACTGTCGGAGGATCAGTGCTGAGGGAGTGCCGCACTGTCGGAGGGTCAGTGCTGAGGGAGTGCAGCACTGTCGGAGGGTCAGTGCTGAGGGAGTGCCGCACTGTCGGAGGGACAGTGCTGAGGGAGTGCCGCACTGTCGGAGGGTCAGTGCTGAGGGAGTGCCGCACTGTCGGAGGGTCAGTGCTGAGGGAGTGCCGCATTGTCGGAGGGTCAGTGCTGAGGGAGTGGGCACTGTCGGAGGGTCAGTGCTGAGGGAGCGCCACACTGTCAGAGGGTCAGTGCTGAGGGAGCGCCGCACTGTCGGAGGGTCAGTGCTGAGGGAGTGCCGCACTGTCAGAGGGTCAGTGCTGAGGGAGTGCCGCACTGTCGGAGGGTCAGTGCTGAGGGAGTGGGCACTGTCGGAGGATCAGTGCTGAGGGAGTGCCGCACTGTCAGAGGGTCAGTGCTGAGGGAGTGGGCACTGTCGGAGGGTCAGTGCTGAGATAGTGCCGCACTGTCGGAGGGTCAGTGCTGAGAGAGCGCCGCACTGTCGGAGGGTCAGTGCTGAGGGAGCGCCGCACTGTCGGAGGGTCAGTGCTGAGGGAGTGCCGCACTGTCGGAGGGTCGGTGCTGAGGGAGTGCCGCACTGTCGGAGGGTCAGTGCTGAGGGAGTGGGCACTGTCGGAAGGTCAGTGCTGAGGGAGCGCCACACTGTCAGAGGGTCAGTGCTGAGGGAGTGCCGCACTGTCGGAGGGTCAGTGCTGAGGGAGTGCCGCACTGTCGGGAGGGTCAGTGCTGAGGGAGTGCCGCACTGTCGGAGGGTCAGTGCTGAGGGAGCGCCACACTGTCAGAGGGTCAGTGCTGAGGGAGTGCCGCACTGTCAGAGGGTCAGTGCTGAGGGAGTGCCGCACTGTCGGAGGGTCAGTGCTGAGGGAGTGGGCACTGTCGGAGGGTCAGTGCTGAGGGAGTGCCGCACTGTCGGAGGGTCAGTGCTGAGGGAGTGGGCACTGTCGGAGGGTCAGTGCTGAGGGAGTGCCGCACTGTCGGAGGGTCAGTGCTGAGGGAGTGCCGCACTGTCGGAGGGTCAGTGCTGAGGGAGTGGGCACTGTCGGAGGGTCAGTGCTGAGGGAGTGACGCACTGTCGGAGGGTCAGTGCTGAGGGAGTGCCGCACTGTCGGAGGGTCAGTGCTGATGGAGTGACGCACTGTCGGAGGGTCAGTGCTGAGGGGGTGCCGCACTGTCGGAGGGTCAGTGCTGAGGGAGTGGGCACTGTCGGAGGGTCAGTGCTGAGGGAGCGCCGCACTGTCGGAGGGTCAGTGCTGAGGGAGTGGGCACTGTCGGAGGGTCAGTGCTGAGGGAGTGCCGCACTGTCGGAGGGTCAGTGCTGAGGGAGTGCAGCACTGTCGGAGGGTCAGTGCTGAGGGAGTGCCGCACTGTCGGAGGGACAGTGCTGAGGGAGTGCCGCACTGTCGGAGGGTCAGTGCTGAGGGAGTGCCGCACTGTCGGAGGGTCAGTGCTGAGGGAGTGGGCACTGTCGGAGGGTCAGTGCTGAGGGAGTGCCGCACTGTCGGAGGGTCAGTGCTGAGGGAGTGCCGCACTGTCGGAGGGTCAGTGCTGAGGGAGTGCCGCACTGTCGGAGGGTCAGTGCTGAGGGAGTGGGCACTGTCGGAGGGTCAGTGCTGAGGGAGTGCCGCACTGTCGGACGCTCTCAGTGAGGGCGGAGCCGTTCCTCTGGGTGGGAGTTCCCGGAGGGTGAGCACTAGGACCACGCGGAGTGAGGCTGCTGCCTGGCCTCGGCGCAGCTCTGGCGGATCGCGGAGAGTCCCGGCGCAGTTCTGGCGGAGATGGCAGCGAATCGGCTGGGCAGGAGGACACACAGCCGCTCCCCGGACTGTCCCCGGGAGCCTGGAGCCGGCATCCAGCGCAGGCAAGCCCGGGTCACCGTCAGATATGACCGTAAGGAGTTACAGAACCGGCTGGATGTGGAGCAATGGATCGAGGGGAAATTACAACAACTTTACCAGGAGCAGGTAATCCCGGAGTCACTGAGACCAGGAATATCAGGAGCAGGTAACTCCCGGAGTCACTGAGACCAGGAATATCAGGAGCAGGTAACTCCCGGAGTCACTGAGACCAGGAATATCAGGAGCAGGTAATCCCGGAGTCACTGAGACCAGGAATATCAGGAGCAGGTAATTCACAGAGTGACTGAGACCAGGAATATCAGGAGCAGGTAATCCCGGAGTCACTGAGACCAGGAATATCTGGAGCAGGTAATCCCGGAGTCACTGAGACCAGGAATATCAGGAGCAGGTAATCCCGGAGTCACTGAGACCAGGAATATCAGGAGCAGGTAATCCCGGAGTCACTGAGACCAGGAATATCAGGAGCAGGTAATTCACAGAGTCACTGAGACCAGGAATATCAGGAGCAGGTAATTCACAGAGTGACTGAGACCAGTAATATCAGGAGCAGGTAATCCCGGAGTCACTGAGACCAGGAATATCAGGAGCAGGTAATCCCGGAGTCACTGAGACCAGGAATATCAGGAGCAGGTAATCCCGGAGTCACTGAGACCAGGAATATCAGGAGCAGGTAATTCACAGAGTGACTGAGACCAGGAATATCAGGAGCAGGTAATCCCGGAGTCACTGAGACCAGGAATATCAGGAGCAGGTAATCCCGGAGTCACTGAGACCAGGAATATCAGGAGCAGGTAATCCCGGAGTCACTGAGACCAGGAATATCAGGAGCAGGTAATTCACCGAGTGACTGAGACCAGGAATATCAGGAGCAGGTAATCCTGGAGTCACTGAGACCAGGAATATCTGGAGCAGGTAATCCTGGAGTCACTGAGACCAGGAATATCAGGAGCAGGTAATCCCAGAGTCACTGAGACCGGGAATATCAGGAGCAGGTAATTCACAGAGTGACTGAGACCAGGAATATCAGGAGCAGGTAATTCACAGAGTTACTGAGACCAGGAATATCAGGAGCAGGTAATCCCAGAGTCACTGAGACCAGGAATATCAGGAGCAGGTAATTCACAGAGTGACTGAGACCAAGAATACTATAGAGCCCTCAGCAGCCAGCAAGAAATTGAGAAGCAGATTTGTATGGAGATCTCCGATATCTGTAAGAGTAATAGGGTCATAAATGGTCGGGGATTTCAGCTTTCCAAACAGACTGGGACTGCCATAGTGTTAAGGGTTTGAGTGGAGAGGAGTTTGTGTTTACTAGCAAAGTTTCTGAGGCAGTATGTGCATGTACCCACTCGAGAAGGTGCAAAACGTGATCTACTGTTGGGACATAAGGCAGGGCAGGTGACTGTCATGTCAGTGGGAGAGCACTGACGATAATTGTGTTACCTTTAAAATAGTGATGGAAAAACATAGGATTGGAGAAAGGCCAATTTTGCATTAGGCAAGAACTTTCAAAAGCTGATTGGGGGCAGATGTTCGCAGGTAAAGGGACGGCTGGAAAATGGGGAGACTTCAGGAATGAGATAACAGGAGTCCAGAGAAAGTATATTCCTGTCAGGGTGAAAGGGAAGGCTAGTAGGTATTGGGAATGTTGGATGACTAAAGAAATTGAGGGTTTGGCTAAGAAAAAGAAGGAAGCATATGTCAGGTATAGACAGGATAGATCGAGTGAATCCTTAGAAGAATATAAAGGCAGTAGGAGTATACTTAAGAGGGAAATCAGGAGGGCAAAACGGGGACATGAGATAGCTTTGGCAAATAGGGTGAAGGAGAATCTGAAGTGGTTTTACAAAAACATTAAGGATAAAAGGGTAACTCGGGAGAGAATAGGGCCCCTCAAAGATCAGCAAGGTGGCCTTTGTGTGGAGCCACAGAAGAAGGGGGAGATACTAAACGAGTATTTTGCATCAGTATTGAATTGAATTTATTATCGCGTGTACTGAGACACAGTGAAAAGCTTTGCCTTGTGAGCAATACAGGCAGATCACAGAGTTAAGGGGCATCGATAGTAAATAATAGGTAAACAGCAGCAAAAACAAAAACACAGGTACAGGCGAATGTTAAGAGTTTGTGAGTCCATTCAGTATTCTAACAACAGTCGGGTAGAAACTGTTGTGAAACCAGTTGGTGCGTGTGTTCAGGCTTCTGTACCTTCTCCCCGATGGTAAAGGTTGTAGAAAAACATTGCCAGGGTGGGATGGATCTTTGAGAATGCTGGCGGCCTTTTCTTGACAGTGGGCCTGGTAGATGGATTCTATAGATGGGAGGTTGGCCTTTGTGATTGTCCGGGCCGACTTCACCACTCTCTGTAACCGTCTCCGATCTTGAATGGTACAGTTGCCGTACCAGGTAGTGATACATCCAGACAGAATGCTCTCGATGGCGCACTATAAAAGTTGGCAAGGGTATTGGCCGTCATGTCAAATTTCCTCAGCTGCCTGACGAAGAAGAGACATTATTGGGCCTTTGTAACCAGTGCGTCCACATGAGGAGTCCAAGAAAGCTTGTTGTGGATGACCACTCCCAGGAGCTTGACACTCTCCACACATTCCACCCCAGTGCTGTTAATGTGTAGGGGGGGCATGAGTAACATCCTGCTGAAAGTCAATAATGAGTTCCTTCGTTTTGCCAGCATTGAGAGCTAGGTTGTTCTCAGTGCACCATTTTTCCAGGTCTCCCACCTCCCGTCTGTAGTCTGTTTGGTCACTAAATGGGATTCGACCGACTATGATGATGTCATCAGCGAACTTGTAAATGGCATTAGTCTGGTATTTGGCGACGCAGTCATGGGTATACAGTGAGTACAGTAGGGGGCTGAGTACACACCTCTGGGGGGCTCCAGTGTTGAGTGTTAATGAGGATGAATTATTGTCCCCAATCTTCACTGACTGTGGCCTGTGGGTCAGGAAACTGAGGATCCGGTTGCAGAGAGTGGGGCTTAGTCCGAGATCACTTAGTAATCAGTCTCGAGGGGATAATAGTGTTGAAGGCTGAACTGTACTCAATGAGTCGGATTCTTATGTAGCTGTGCTTGATGTTAAGATGTTCTAGGGAGGAGTGAATGGCAAGTGATATGGTATCTGATGTGGATCTGTTGGTCTGACAGGCAAATTGGAGTGGGTCAAGAGTAGTAGGGAGGCTGGAGTTGATTAATGCCATGACCAGTCTTTCAAAGCATTTCGTGACCACCAAAGTTAGGGCCACTGGGCGATAGTCATTGAGACCTGCTGCATGAGCCTTCTTTGGCACAGGGATGATGTTGGCCCCTTGAATCAGGCAGGGACAGTGGCCTGCTGCAGAGAGAGTTTGAAGATGTCCGAGAAGACCTCTGCCAGCTGTTCTGCGTATGCTCTGAGTGCACGGCCTGGTACTCTGTCTGGCTCCATCGCTTTCCTTGGATTTACAAGAAGGAAAACTGATCTGACCCCTGATACAGTTACTGTTGGGAAAGGTTCATCAAGACTTGTCGGAATAGGTGTTACCGCTCTGCTGAGATTCTGCTCAAAGCGAGCAGAGAAGGCAGTGTTTACTGTGGGAAAGGATATGGGAGTTAGACAATGTGGAACAGTACAGGCCCTTTGGCCCTCGTCGTTATGCTGATCTTTTATCCTACTCTAAGATCAAAAGCTTGCGGAGTAAATAGTGATATCTTGAAAAGTGTCTCTATTACAAAGGAGGAAGTGCTGGATGTCTTAAAACACATGAAGGTAGATAAATCCCCAGGATCTGATCTGGTGTACCCGAGAACTCTGTGGGAAGCTAGAGAAGTGATTGCTGGGCCCCTTGCTGAGATATTTGTATCATCGATAGTCACAGGTGAGGTGCCGGAAGACTGGAGGTTGGCAAATGTGGTGCCACTGTTTAAGAAGGGCGGTAAAGACAAGCCAGGGAACTATAGACCGGTGAGCCTGACCTTGGTGGTGGGCAAGTTGTTGGAGGGAATCCTGAGGGACAGGATGTACATGTATTTGGAAAGGCAAGGACTAATTCGGGATAGTCAACATGGCTTTGTGCGTGGGAAATCATGTCTCACAAACTTGATTGGGCTTTTTTGAAGAAGTAACAAAAAGGATTGATGAGGGCAGAGCGGTAGATGTGATCTATATGGACTTCAGTAAAGCATACGATAAGGTTCCCCATGGGAGACCAATTAGCAAGGTTAGATCTCATGGAATACAGGGAGAACTAGCCATTTGGATACAGAACCGGCTCAAAGGTAGAAGACAGGGGGTGGTGGTGGAGGGTTGTTTTTCAGACTGGAGGCCTGTGACCAGTGGATTGCCACAAGGATCGGTGCTGGGCCCTCTACTTTTTGTCATTTACATAAATGATTTGGATGCGAGCATAAGAGAGATAGTTAGTAAGTTTGCAGATGACACCAAAATTGGAGGTGTAGTGGACAGCGAAGAGGGTTACCTCAGATTACAATAGGATCTGGACCAGATGGGCCAATGGGCTGAGAAGTGGCAGATGGAGTTTAATTCAGATAAAAGCAAAACTTAGCCAGACTTATACACTTCATGGTAAGGTCCTAGGGAGTGTTGCTGAACAAAGAGATCTTGGAGTGCAGGTTCATAGCTCCTTGAAAGTGGAGTCACAGGTAGATAGGATAGTGAAGAAGGCGTTTGGTATGCTTTCCTTTTATTGGTCAGAGTATTGAGTACAGGAGTTGGGAGGTCATGTTGCAGCTGTACAGGACTTTGGTGAGGCCACTGTTGGAATATTGTGAGCAATTCAAGGATGTTGTGAAATTTGAAAGGGCTCAGAAAAGATTTACAAGGATGTTGCCAGGGTTGGAGGATCTGAGCTACAGGGAGAGGCTGAACAGGCCGGGGTGTTTTCCCTGGAGTGTGGGAGGCTGAGTGGTGACCTTCTAGAGGTTTATAAAATCATGAGGGGCCTGGATAGGATAAATAGACAAGGTCTGTTCTCTGGGGTGGGGGAGTCCAGAACTAGAGGGCATAGGTTTAGGATGAGAGGGGAAAGGTATAAAAGAGACCTAAGGGGCAACGTTTTCACACAGAGGGTGGTACGTGTATGGAATGGGCTGCCAGAGGATGGGGTGGAGGCTGGTACAATTGCAACATTTAAGAGGCATTTGGATGGGTATATGAATAGGAAGGGTTTGGAGGGATATGGGCCAGGTGCTGGCAGGTGGGACTAGATGGGGTTGGGATATCTGGTCGGCATGGACGAGTTGGACCGAAGGGTCTGTTTCCGTGCTGTACATCTCTATGACTCTAATGTCAGGAGCAGGTAACTCCTTTTACACACCAGAGCAGAGCAGGCCACTCAGCCCATCGAGTCTGCTCCCCCATTCAATGAGATTGTGGCTAACCTGATTATCCTCAAACCCCACTTTCCCCTAATCCCCTTCCTGATTGGAAATGTCTGTCTTGACTTGAATATATTTAGTGATCCAGCCTCAGCATCCCAATCCAGTAAAGAATTCCACCGACTCACTACCTTTTGAGAGGGTATCTATCAGGAGCAGGTAACTCCAGGAGTGATTTACATCAGGGGTGTCTCACTGTCAGGAGCAAGTGTTTGGAGACACTGGATACTGCAAAGGCTCTGGGTCCTGACAACATCCCTGTAATAGTACAGAAGACTTGTGATCCAGAGTTGCCGCTCCCCGAGCCAAGCTGTTCTAGTACAGTTACAATATCGGCATCTACCCGACATTGTGGAACGTTGCCCAGGTATGTCCTGTACATAAAAAGCAGGACAAATCCAACCTGACCATTACCGCCCCATCTCCATCATCAGTAAAGTGATGGACAGTGTCAGTAACAGAGCTATCAAGCAGCACCTGCTCAGTGACACCCAGTTTGGGATCCCCCAGGGTCACTCAGCTCCTGACCTCATTCCAGCCTTGGGTCAAACATTGATAAAAGAGCTGAGTTCCAGAGGGGAGGGGACAGGGACAGCCCGTGACATCAAGGCTGCATTCGACCGAGTGTGGCATCAAGGAGCCCTGGCAAAACTGGAATCAGGGGGTCCAAAATTGTGGTGCTGGAAAAGCACAGCTGGTCAGGCAGCACCAGGTCAGCAATGCTGAAGGGCTTATGCCTGAAATGTCGACTCTCCTTCTCAGATGCTGCCCGACCTGCTGTGCTTTTCCAGTACCACACTTTTAAACTCTGACTCTCCAGCATCTGCTGTTCTCACTTTCTCCTCAGCTCCAGGAGATCTCTGCAGGAGTCCCTCAGGGGAGTGTCCTCGGCCCAACCACCTTCAGCTGCTTCATCAATGACCTTCCCTCCATCATAAGGTCAGAAATGGGGATATTTGCTGATGATTGGACAATGTTCAGCACCATTCGTGACTCCTCAGATACTGAAACAGTCCGTGTTCAAATGCAGCAAGATCTGGACAATATCCAGGCTTGGGCTGACAAGGGGCAAGTAACATTCACACCACCTAAATGCCAGACAATGACCATCACCAATAGGAGACACTCTAACCACCACCCCTTGACATTCAATGGTGTTACCATCACTGAGTCCCCCACTACCAACATCCTGGGAATTACCATTGACCAGAAACTCAACTGGACTCACCACATAAACACAGTGGCTACAAGAGCAGGTCAGAGGCTGGGAATCCTGCAGCAAGTAACTCCCCTCCTGACCCCCAAAGCCTGTCCACTATCTCCAAGGCACATGTCAGGAGTGTGATGGAATACTCACCACTTGCCCTGGATGGGGGCAGCTCCAACAACACTCAAGAAGCTCAACACTATCCAGGACAAAGCAGCCCCCCACTTGATTGGCCCCACATCCACAAACACCCACTCCCTCCCCCACCGACGCTCAGTAGCAGCAGTGTGTACCATCTACAAGATGCCCTGCAGAAACTCGCCAAAGATCCTCAGACAGCACCTTCCAAACCCACGGCCACTTCCATTGAGAAGGACAAGGGCAGCAGATACATGGGAACACCACCCCCTGCAAGTTCCCCTCCAAGCCCCTCACCATCCCGACTTGGAAATATATCGCCGTTCCTTCAGTGTCACTGGGTCAGAATCCTGGAATTCCCTCCCTCAGGGCATTGTGGGTCAACTCACAGCACATGGACTGCAGCGGTTCAAGAAGGCAGCTCACCCCCACCTTCTGAAGGGGGCAACTAGGGACGGGCAGTAAATACCAATGGCACAGCCAGTGACACCTATGTGATGAGTGAAAATAAAGTAACTCCAGGAGTGACTTACAACAGGTGTAGTCTAATCCAGGACCACATAATCTGGGTTTGATTGATTTACTGTTGTGTGGCACGGTGGCATAGTGGTTAGCACTGCTGCCTCACAGCGCCAGAGACCCGGGTTCAATTCCCGCCTCAGGCGACTGTGCAAACTCCACACAGACATTCTCCCCGTGTCTGCGTGGGTTTCCTCCAGGTGCTCCGGTTTCCTCCCACAGTCCAAAGACGTGCAAGTCAGGGTGAATTGGCCATGCTAAATTGCCCGTAGAGTTAGGTGAAGGGGTAAATGTAGGGGATTGGGTCTGGGTGGGTTGCTCTTCAGCAGGTCGGTGTGGACTTGTTGGGCCAAAGGGCCTGTTTCCACACTGTAGGGAATCCAAGTAATCTAATCTAATCTAATACTGCGATAGAGTAACAAGTGTTGTTTTGTGTGCTATACCTTACATAGGTACATCAGGGGAACAAGATAGAGTGACTTCCTCAGTTTCAGAAGGAGGTAACTCCTGGTGTGACTAAAATAAGAGTATCTAAGACCATCAGAAATAGGGCCAGGAGGAGGATATTCAGCCCCTTCCAACCCCTGTTCCATCATTCGGTAGGATCATGGTTGATCCAACATTCCTGACACCCTGCCCTTTCCCTGTAACCATTGATCAAGAATCTATCTCAAATATCCACCAGGGGAGGTGTTGCAAAAAGGCCTGGATATTGAGAATGATCAGAAAGGGATGAATTGGGAGTGGAATAAATGAGGAGAGAGCAGCTGGATGAATAAATTAGATCAAACAAGGAGACTATATGAAATTAATAGGTTGAATAGTCTGTGCCAGGGCCAGAAGATTGAATGCTGCCTGAGTAATTTTCCTCAGTAGCATTTTAGCAGCAGCTTTAATACCATATATAGGGTGGCACGGTGGCTCAGTGGTTAGCACTGCTGCCTCTCAGCGCCAGGGGCCTGGGTTCGATTCTAGCCTCTGGCGACTGTCTGTGTGGAGTTTGCATGTTCTCCCTGTGTCTGTGTGGGTTTCCTCCGGGTGCTCCGGTTTCCTCCCACAGTCCAAAGACATGCAGGTTAGGGTGGACTGACCATGGGAAATTGCCCCATAGTGTCCAGGGAAGACTATTTAGAACAGAAATGAGGAGAAAGTTCTTCAGCCAGAGAGTGGGGAATCTATGGAATTCATTACCACAGAAGGCTGTGGAAGCTGGGTCATTGAGTATATTTAAGACAGAGATAGATAAGTTCTTGAGTATGAAGGGGATCAAGGGTTACTGGGAGAAAGCAGGAGAGTGGGGTTGAGAAGAAGTATAAGCCGTGATTGAATAGCAGAGCAGACTCAATGGGCTGAATGGCCTAATGTCAGCTCCTGTGTCATATAGTCCTATGGGTGTGCAGCTAGGTGGGTTAGTCATGGAAATACGGGGTTACAGGGATTGGATGGGATGCACTTGGGAGGGTCGGTGTGGACTTGATGGGCTGAATGGCCAGTTTGCACACGAGGGGTTCAGTGGCTTTCAGTGGACAGGGTTCAGTTGAGGAGGAAACGAATGTTCCCTTTTCACCGGGATCAGGAAGCAGCCTTTCTCCCTCGTCTCTGGAAGCTGATGAGTTGCAAACTTGGTTTGTCAAATAAGGTCATTTTTGTTCCTGTGAATGTTGTTGCTGAGTTTTATCGGTGGCAGTCAGAGACAGGTCACTCAGCCCGAGGTCTGATGATGTCAACACAACCCTTTGCCAGTACATGCAATAAATACGTTACTGGGCACTGCATCTCCACATTTGGCGAGAGTGTGATTCTAGTCACCACGGCTTTCCAACCAAGTCGTTACCCTATTCCCACAGAAGGAAAAGATGGACAGCAGAATTCCTCACCCTTTCAGTTTTTTTAAAAAAACAACCTGCAGGAAACAAATTTAACCAGAATACACACACACGCAGTCTCTGCCTGTCTGTCTGTCTGTCTCTCTCTCTCTCTCTCTCTCTCTCTCTCTCTCTCTCTCTCTCTCTCTGTCTCTCTCTCCCTCTCAGTCTCTCTCTCTCTCTCTCCCCCCCTCCCGGTCTCTGTCTCTCTCTCTCTGTCTCTCCCTCTGCCTCTCCCCCCCTCCGTCCCTCTCCGCCCCCCCCTCCCCCCCATCCCCCCCATTTCCCCCCTCCCCCTCCCCCTCCCCCTCCCCCTCCCCCTCCCCCTCCCCCTCCCCCTCTCCCTCTCCCTCCCCCTCCCTCTCTGTTTCCCTCCAACTCCCAGCAGATTGCAACCTTTCAGGATTGTGTATGTGAGATAAGGGGGGGCTGGAGGGGGTACAGAGAGAGGGGCTGGAGGGGGTGACAGAGATAGGGAGGGGGTGACAGAGATAGGGAGGGGATGTAGGGGCTGGAGGGGGTGACAGAGATAGGAGGGGGGTGTAGGGGGGCTGGAGGGGTTAACAGCGATTTGGTGGGTAGGAATGTTTGATTTTAATGCGGTCAGAGTGGGGTGTGGGAGGGGATGTTACAGTGAGTTTGATGCAATGGAAGAGTAACCTTTAGGGTCAGTGTCGGGGAGGAGCGAGGGGGCAGCTGCAGAGCGCAGGGAAAACCGCTGAGAGCCTCTCACTTTGGGGCTGGCGCTGAAGGGCCATAGTCCCCTAAACCTGAAACCCAGTCTGGAGCCTGTCCATTGGAACTAACTGTAAACTCGCGAGTTTGTTAATTTTTGGCGTTGCTGCTTTTGCTCTGGGACTCTTGGCTGGATGTGATTGGCTGATCTTTGCCTGACTAACTCCTCCGTGTGTGTGTGTGTATTGGGGCAGTATTTAGGGATCAGGCTATGTGACTGTGGAAGGCTTCACAATTGAGCTGGGCTGTGCATTGATCTGATACATCTGTGGTTTCTCATCCTCCTCTGCCTTGTCCTGGGGGTGGGGGGGGCGGAGCAGGGTCAAGAACAGATGCCTTCAATCCCAGCCCCCCCAATCCGAGTCTGTCAGTGGTAGGTGGGACGCCGAGGTCACACCCCTCTGTTAATTCAAACCAAACTCCCAGAGAAGCTCACCTCTCCTCGCAATCTGACAGAGAACTCTTAATTTCCACTATTTAGAGAAAAATATCAATTTATTTTCCGAACAGAACACTCAACAAAACTATTAACAAACAGAGTTAAAAATCACACAACACCAGGTTATAACAAACAGAACACTCTTTCCCCCTAACGGGCCACAATCCTATTAACTTGCTGCTCCAATAACACACTTATTAAACATTATACTAATGTAATCTCAAGACTACACAGTGTATGTCTTCTCCGCTGTCTTCAGTCGTCTATCTGCTGAGCTCCCTGGGTAGTCTTCCTTTTGGCCACGCATGTGTTTTACAGGAAAAGGTACCTTTGATAGGACATGCGTTTTAATTTCTTTGAGGGTGAGGTGTGTGATTGGCGGTTTCGCTGCTGTTTGGGGGGGGAAGTTGTCTGTGGAATCTAGCATTGATTGGACTGCCTGAATGTTTAGCTCCATCGTTGTCGGGTGTGTGTGTGTGCACAGGGAGATTTTAAGAATAGAATGGAATCCCTACAGTGTGGAAACAGGCCCTTCGGCCCAACAAGTCCACACCGACCCTCCAAAGAGTATCCCACCCAGACCCATTCCCTTACCCTATTACTCGACATTTACCCCTGACTAATGCGCCTAACCCTGAACACTATGGGCAGTTTCCCATGGTCAATCCACCCTGACCTGCACGTCTTTGGAGTGTGGGAGGAAACCGGAGCACCCGGGGGAAACCCACGCAGACACGGGGAGAACGTGCAAACTCCACGCAGCCAGTCGCCCAAGAGGGGAATCGAACCTGCGTCTGTGGTGCTGACGCAGCAGTACTAAGCACTGAGCCACCGTCCGCTCCAGGGGGAATGTTTCTTAACTGGCCAATTTGTGAGCTCTTGTGGCTCCCCGCTCTGAGATCTGTCACTGAGAGACAGTTGGTTTAGAACTCTGTGCGAGATCTCCAGCTGTCCAATAGCAGTTTTCTTCCTGAGACAGACTTGCACCCACTCAGTCCCTCTCCACAGAAGCTGCCTGACCAGAGGAGTGTTCTAATCTTGAATCTCCAGCATCGGTGATATTTAATTCCTGTTTTGTGACCCACAGAACTTGTTCAGCAAGTTCAGGGACATTGCTTGCAAATGAATGAATGACGTGATATCCCCTAGGTTGGTGTGTTTGGGCATGGTCCATGGATGTTCAAGATTGACATTCCTTTGGCCCACGTGATTTTTCCCAAAGTGATTGACCTATAATGTCGAGACCCAGTCAAAGACTCTGCGTTCAAATCCCATCATCGCAGCTGCTGAAGTTAGAATCAAAATCCACAAAAATTGAAAGGATGGCACGGTGGCCCAGTGGTTAGCACTGCTGCCTCACAGTGCCTGGGACCTGGGTTCGAGTCCTCCCCTTGGGCGACACTCTGTGTGGAGTTTGCACGTTCTCCCCGTGTCTGCGTGGGTTTCCTCCGGGTGCTCCGGTTTCCTCCCACACTCCAAAGACGTGCAGGTTAGGGTGGATTGTCCATGGAAAATAGCCCATAGGGGTGCTCAGGGATGTGTTGGTCAGGGGGATTAACCATGGGAAATACCCCACAGTGCTCAGGGATGTGTGGGTCAGGGGGATTAGCCATGGGGAATGCAGGATTACAGGAGTGGGCCTGGGTGGAATGTTTTTAGGAAGGTCAGTGTGGACTCGATGGGCTGATTGGCCCGCTCCCACACTGTAGGGATTCTATGAGTCGAAAGTCTTTGCCAGTGACCGTGAGAGTATCCTTTCTGGTCGTAAAGATCCCATCTGGGTTCCTTTCGGGAAGGAAACTGCCATCCTTACCTGGTCTGGTCTCCATGTGACTCCAGACCCACAGCAATTGGGTTGACTCTGAACTGCCCTTTGTATTGATCGAGGAAGCCACTGGGTTTAAAGGCAGTTAGGGACGGGCAACAAAGTCCATGCCTCATGACAGAATAAATAAACTCTGAAGGAGGTCTGCCATATTGGAAAAGCCAAGCTTGGGTTTAAGGTTTCACCCTGGTCTGCCCAGGTCTTGGAAAATAACGACTCTTCATCTCAATCCAAATCTGTGGAGACTGGAACCAAATGTGTACGCAGTTAAGGATAGATATCACAGAATTGTTACAGTGCAAAAGGAGGCCATTCAGCCCATCATAACCTATGGTTCTATCCCCTAAAGCCAATCTCCTTCCTTTTCCCAATATGCCCGCCTTGAATGCCTCAATTGTTCCTGCCCCCGTCACGTTTCCAGGCCATGCGCTTGCTGGGTGAAAAGGCTTTTTCTCATGTCACCCTGCTTTGCACATCACTTTAAATCGACAGCACTCTTGGTATTTATCCTTTTACGTGCAGGAACACTCCTCTCTCTCTCTCTCCTCAGTCCAGCCTGATCTTGAAAACCTCAGTCAGATCTCCTCTCAGCCGCTTTCTCTCCCAAGGGAAACAGTCTCAAATTCTTCAATCTCCCGTTATCGCTCCATTTCTCATCCCGGGCGCCATTCTTGTAAATTGCCTCTGCACTTCCTCACACTTTTCCAAAAGTGTAGAGTCCGCAGCTGAACGAATTCTCCAGCTGAGGTGGCACATCTTCCTACAATCCGTTCTGAGGAATGGTCACTGGGCCTGAAATACTAACTCTGCTTTCTCTCTCCACGGATGCTGCCAGACCTGCTGACTGCTCCCAACAATGTCTGTCTTTGTTTCAACATCGCGTCCTTGCTCATCTGCCCTGATTAATAAAACTGATGACACTGTGTGCTTTATTCACCGCTCGCTCCATCATCCATCTGCCACCTTCAATGATCTGTGCACCAATGCTCCCAGCTCCCTCCATCCTGGGCTCCCTTTAGAATTGTACCCCTGATTTGCTTTAGAGTCATAGAATTGTACAGCACAAAAACAGACCCCTGGTTCCAATTTGTCTGTGCTGACCAGATATCCTAAATTAATCTAGTCCCATTTGCCAGCACCCGGCTCATATCCCTCCAAACCCTTTCTATTCATATACCCATCCAGATGCCTTTTAAATGTTAGAATTGTACCAGCCTCCACCACTTCGTCTGGCAGCTCATTCCATTTGTGCACCATCTACAGGGAGAACTAGCCATTTGGATACAGAACTGGCTCAAAGGTAGAAGACAGAGGGTGGTGGTGGAGGGTTGTTTTTCAGACTGGAGGCCTGTGACCAGTGGAGTGCCACAAGGATCGGTGCTGGGCCCTCTACTTTTCATCATTTATATAAATGATTTGGATGTGAGCATAAGAGGTATAGTTAGTAAGTTTGCAGATGACACCAAATTTGGAGGTGTCGTAGACAGTGGGAGAAAGTGAGGGCTGGAGACCAGAGTTGAAAAATGTGGTGCTGGAAAAACACAGCAGGCCAGGCAGCATACGAGGAGCAGGAGAATCGATGTTTCGGGCATAAGCCCTTCTTCAGGAATGAGCTGTTTAGTGTACAGTGAAGAGGGTTACCTCAGATTACATCAGGATCTGGACCAGATGGGCCAATGGGCTGAAGAGTGGCAGATGGAGTTTAATTTAGATAAATGTGAGGTGCTGCATTTTGGGAAAGCAAATCTTAGCAGGACTTATACCCTTAATGGTAAGGTCCTGGGGAGTGTTGCTGAACAAAGAGACCTTGGAGTGCAGGTTCATAGCTCCTTGAAAGTGGAGTCGTAGGTAGATAGGATAATGAAGAAGGTGTTTGGTATGCTTTCCTTTATTGGTCAGAGTATTGAGTATATCAACTTTTTCACACAGAGAGTGGTACGTGTGTGGAATGAGCTGCCAGAGGAAGTGGTGGAGGCTGGTACAATTACAGCATTTAAAAGGCATCTGGATGGGTATATGAATAGGAAGGGGTCAGAGGGACATGGACCAAGTGCTGGCAAATGGGATTAGATTAATTTAGGATATCTGGTTGGCACGGGCGAGTTGGACAGAATGGTCTGTTTCCGAGCTGTACATCTTTGTGACTCTACATGTAAAAGTTGCCCCTTGGGTGTCATAAATCTTTCCCCTCTCACCCTTTATGCCCTTTACTTCTCGACTCCCCCACCCCGGGGAACAGACCTTGTCTATTTACCCTATCCATACCCCTCATGATTTTATTATTTTTTATAAAGTCACCCCTCAGCCTCCGACACTGCAGGGAAACAGCCCCAGCCTGTTCAGCCTGTCTGGATTTGATTTATTGTCGTCATGTACCAAGGTACAGTGGCAAGTTTTGTTTTGTGTGCAGTGCAGGCAGACAATCAACGGGCGATTGAACAGAGTGAGGAATACAATGTTACGACTGTAGGAAGACGCACAGAGAGCGAGATCAACATTAGATTTGAAATTTGAGAGCTCCATCCAGCAGCCTAACAACAGCGGGGGAGAGGCTGTTCTTGAACCTGTCGGCCCGTGTGTTTGAGCTTTTGTATCCTCTGCCCAATGGAAGAGGGTGGGAGAGATTATAACCGGGGGTGGGAGGGGGTCTTTGATGATGTAGGTTCCTTTCCCGAGACAGTGGGAAGTGTAGACGGAGCCAGTGGATGGGAGGTTGGTTTGTGCGATGGACTGGGCTGTGTTCACAGCTCTCTGTCGTTTCTTACCGTCCTGGGCAGAGCAGCTGCTGTACCAGGCCATGGTGCATCCGGATCTGGTACGTCCCATGGTGCACCTGTAAACGTTGGTAAAGTGCCTCCTGAGGGAGAAGAAGGTTGTTGGCTCTTATTGATCATGGGTGGTTCAGGTGGATTTATATTGTCTTTCAATGTTCAAGCATTGGCTGAGTGGTAGGGAATACAGGTACTGACTGTGCACCCACTTGACAGGACAGGCCAGGCCTGAGTTTGGTTACTCCATTCTATCCTATGTATGTTTTTTCCATTCGTTCACGGGATGGTGGTGTCACTGGCTAGGCCCAGCATTTATTGCCCCATCCCTAATTGCCCAGAGTCAACCCCATTGCTGTGGGTCTGGAGTCACGTGTAGGCCAGACCAGGTAAGGATGGCAGTTTCCTTCCCTCAAGGATGTTAGTGACCCAGATGGGTTTTTCCCAACAATTGGCAATGAATTCATGGGCATCACTAAATTCTTAATTCCAGATCTTTGTTGAATGCAGATTCACTATGGGGGCAGCACGGTGGCTCAGTGGTTAGCACTGCTGCCTCATAGCGCCAGACACCCAGGTTCAATTCCCACCTCAGACGACTGACTGTGTGGAGTTTGCACATTCTCCCCGTGTCTGCGTGGGTTTCCTCCGGGTGCTCTGGTTTCCTCCCACACTCCAAAGATGTGCAGGTTTAAGGCCTTGCTAAATTGCCCGTAGTGTTAGGTGCATTGGTCAGAGGGAATTGGGCCTAGGTTGGTTACTCTCCGGAGGGTCAGTGTGGGCCTGTTTCCAAACTGTAGGGAATCTAATTTTATCTGCCGTGGTGGGATTTGAACTCAGGTCCCCAGAACATTCGCTGGGTCTGTGGGTGAACAGTCCAGTGATAATACCATCGCCTGTCAACTGACTGGAACTCATCAAGGTCTCCCAGGCACCACCCAGGTAGTGGAGGATTCAGAAGCATTGATCGTGCGATCGATAATCCTGAAATCAACTTCAATTTGTTTCTTGGTGTCACCGGTAGGTTTGTGGCATTGGATTTTACTTCCCCACTGCCGGGGTCTCGGACCCAATGTGAGGACTTTGGAAATTTGAGCTGGAGCTGGTCACATGAGGCTGCTCCACCATTCAACATGATCAGAACTGACCACCTGACTCCCACAGCAATCCCTTGCGATCCAAAAATCTATCACTGTCAAACCTACCTCACAACATAACACCCACTACTGTCTGTAGTGGAGACTTGTACAGATTTACAGTAAGGAACTGCAGGCCCTATTCCTAAATAGAGACTTCCCTGAGGAATATCACCAATCGATTGGAATGTTACCTCCGGCAGGGAGCCTGCCAGACTCTGAATCATTTGTCATATTGATTTCTACATCCTCTGCCTGTCCACAGAGCCACATGAGCCGTTAGAAATGACAGCGAGTGGATTTTTAGGCGATTTTGAGTAACTGACAGACAGCAAGGGAGTGTCACACCAGGTTTCGGGTCTTGTCTTGCAGTCTGGCCGGGCGAAATGCTACAGGGCGCGGGTTAGAAATCCAGCTGCAGCCCTGTGTAGGAGCAACTTAGTGCAGACGCTGCGCTGAAAACCAAAAGCTCTTAGACACATCGTTGTTCCGCCATTCTCATGTTCCGATCACTTAATCCACACTATCAACCCCACCTCTCCCCCAGCACTCCAGCCAGCCCCCTCTACTGCAGAAATACTGTCCCCTCTGCACTTCCCGGCAGCTCTGATAAAGAGTCATCTCAACTCAAAATGTTAGCTTGCTCTCTCTCCATGGACAAAGTTAAAACAACCACAAAACACCAGGTTAGAGTCCAATGGGTTTAGTTGGAAGCACCAATTTTCGGAGCATTGCTCCTAGTTACCTGATGAAGGAGCAGTGCTCCGAAAGCTAGCGCTTCCAACTAAACCTGTTGGACTTAACCTGGTGATTGTTACACTTTGTCCACCCGAGTCCAACACCGGCCCCTCCACCCGAGTCCAACACCGGCCCCTCCACCCGAGTCCAACACTGGCCCCTCCACCCGAGTCCAACACCGGCCCCTCCACCCCAGTCCAACACTGGCCCCTCCACCCGAGTCCAACACCGGCCCCTCCACCCGAGTCCAACGCCGGCCCCTCCACCCGAGTCCAACGCCGGCCCCTCCACCCCAGTCCAACACCGGCCCCTCCACCCCAGTCCAACACCGGCCCCTCCACCCCAGTCCAACACCGGCCCCTCCACCCCAGTCCAACACCGGCCCCTCCACCCCAGTCCAACACCGGCCCCTCCACCCCAGTCCAACACTGGCCCCTCCACCCGAGTCCAACACCGGCCCCTCCACCCGAGTCCAACGCCGGCCCCTCCACCCGAGTCCAACGCCGGCCCCTCCACCCCAGTCCAACACCGGCCCCTCCACCCCAGTCCAACACCGGCCTCTCCACCCGAGTCCAACACCGGCCCCTCCACCCGAGTCCAACACCGGCCCCTCCACCCGAGTCCAACACCGGCCCCTCCACCCGAGTCCAACGCCGGCCCCTCCACCCCAGTCCAACACCGGCCCCTCCACCCCAGTCCAACACCGGCCTCTCCACCCGAGTCCAACACCGGCCCCTCCACCCGAGTCCAACGCCGGCCCCTCCACCCCAGTCCAACACCGGCCCCTCCACCCGAGTCCAACACCGGCCCCTCCACCCGAGTCCAACACCGGCCCCTCCACCCGAGTCCAACACCGGCCCCTCCACCCGAGTCCAACACCGGCCCCTCCACCCGAGTCCAACGCCGGCCCCTCCACCCGAGTCCAACACCGGCCCCTCCACCCGAGTCCAACACCGGCCCCTCCACCCCAGTCCAACACCGGCCCCTCCACCCCAGTCCAACACCGGCCCCTCCACCCGAGTCCAACGCCGGCCCCTCCACCCCAGTCCAACACCGGCCCCTCCACCCCATCTCTCCACGGATGCTGTCTGACCCGCTGTGATCTCCAGCATTTGTTTTGTTTCCCCCGTGTCATATTCTGGGGGAAAGTACAGAGGAAAGGGATGGTTTACAGCAAGGCAAGACCTGCATTTCCATAGCGCCTGGGCACCCATGAAGTTTTATCAAAGTTCATTTTGAGGTGCAAGGCAAGGCAATTTCCACCGAGCACACACCCACCAACAGTAATAGGATATTGTGAATGACTGGCTTACCTCACTGATAAAGGTTAGAGATAAACTGTTTGTACAAGGCTTCTATCTGCAGATAGAGAGATGAAAAGATTTTGCTTTACAATAACAGAGAGCAACAGACATTATCTCTCCCATTATGTGTGTGAGTTCACTTGGAGTTGGCTTGTTTCACAATAGATACTGAGACAATAAGTGCTGAAAACACAGTCAGTCTGCCAGGACCTGGGGAAGACCAAGTTAATGTTTCAGATTGATGGATCTCCTTATCAGTGCTGTTCTGATGTATGGGCCTGAAACTTCCCTGTGTTTTCTCTCTCTGTGTATAGATTCTAACAGACAGTGGCTATGTTTGCAAACCATTCTGATTCGCCAACATCCTTCAGGGAAGGAAATTCACTGTCCTGACCGGGCCTGGGTACGTGTGACTCCAGACCCACAGCAATGTGGCAGCCTCGTAACTAACCCCTGAAAAATGGGGGTTGGGGTGTTAGTTCAGTTGGCTGGGCAGCTGGCTTCTGATGTCAACAGCGTGGGTTCAGCTCTCATCACCATCTGAGGTTACTCTGAAGGACCCTCCTTCCCAATCTCTCCCCTTTCCTGAGGCACAGTGACCCCCAGGTTAAACCACCATCCAACCCCTTTCTCACTTCCATTCTCTCTCTCTCTCTCTCGCTGTCATTCTCTATACCACTCACTCTCATTTTCTCTCTCTTGCTCTCATTCTCTCTCTCACACATTCTCTCTCTCTCCCTCGCTGTCAATGTCTATCTCACTCACCCTCATTTTCTCTCTCTCGCTCTCATTCTCTCTCACTCGTTCTCACACTCTCTCTTTCACCATCACTGTGGCTTGTTCTCGCTGTCACTCACTCACAGCTTCTCTCGCTTTTATTCTCTCTCATTCTCTCCCCCTCTCACATTCTCTCCCCCTCTCACATTCTCTCCCCCTCTCACATTCTCTCCCCCTCTCACATTCTCTCCCCCTCTCACATTCTCTCCCCCTCTCACATTCTCTCCCCCTCTCACATTCTCTCCCCCTCTCACATTCTCTCCCCCTCTCACATTCTCTCCCCCTCTCACATTCTCTCTCTTTCTCTCATACATTCTCTCTCTCACATTCTCTCTCTCACATTCTCTCTCTCACATTCTCTCTCTCACATTCTCTCTCTCTCACATTCTCTCTCTCACATTCTCTCTCTCACGTTCTCTCTCTCTCACGTTCTCTCTCTCTCACGTTCTCTCTCTCTCACGTTCTCTCTCTCTCACGTTCTCTCTCTCTCACGTTCTCTCTCTCTCTCACGTTCTCTCTCTCTCTCACGTTCTCTCTCTCTCACACGTTCTCTCTCTCACACACGTTCTCTCTCTCTCACACGTTCTCTCTCTCACACACATTCTCTCTCTCACACATTCTCTCTCTCTCTCATACATTCTCTGTCTCTCACCTCTGTTCAACATTCTCTCTTTCCCTCTCACACACACATTCTCTCGCTCTCTCCCTCTCTCTAGTGAGGTACCAGCTGCTGTGACCCTCTGGGACTAATGGCCTTTTACCCTCCGAGATGGATGAGCCAGCCGCTCAGTTCAAGGAGTAGTTGGGGATGGAGAGTTGCTAGTCTCGATCAATGACACCGACATCTTAACAAGAACAAAAAACCCACTGATTGGCTGTTGGTGGAGGGGGTAATAAACTGTGAGAAGTGTCCAGCCCTTTAAGAGCCTGGTGGCTCACTTACCAGGGTGGAAATGTTTGGAATGTTCTGTAAACTGTTGTCTTGGCTCTTGGTCTGTTTGTACATCAGAGCCATAGAGTTCTTTACAAAATCCAGCCAGAGAAACCATCTGCTATTTAACTAACAACAGATACGCACACACAGATACACGCACACAGGTGCACAGACACACATGTGCACAGACACACATGTGCACAGTTGCACACATGCGTACACTTGCAGGCACACAAGCATGCGCACAGACACACAGGCATGCACACAAAGATACGTGCACAGAGACACACGCACGCACACGCACACACACATGTGCAAGCACGTCCGCACACACTCCCCGGGGGAATGAGCTAGAATGTGGGAACTTGGTGACCATAACAGATTGTGCTGTGTGCCGTACTAAAGTGTTGGTGTTTGTACAGTTTATTCTGGCAGCAGGTTTTGGTCTCGAAGGCCATGTACTGAGGCTGCTTGGAGAGATCACGAGACACACAATCCAAGGGAGGGTCAAAGGGAGAGGCGTTGAAATCTGCAGCACAGCGGCTGGCGCATATCTGGAATTAAAAACAGGTCTCAGTGATTGGGGAAAACTAGCAGCCATTGTAAAGTCAGTTCACTCTCATCCTTCAGGGATGGAAATCTGCCATTCCTCATCTGGTCTGGCCTACATGTGACTTCAGACCTACAGCCAAGGTAGTTGAGTCTTAAGTGCCCCCTGAAATGGGTTTCAAATGTCCTGCCAATCCCATGAACAAATTCAGGACATAAAGAACAGCTGGAGAGTTTTGGTTTGATTTATTGTTGTCGCATGTACCTAGTAAATACTTTCTTTATTATCCTACCCACCTCTGACTCCAGTTTTGACTGTATTCCAAGGTCTCTTTGTTTGACAACACTCCCTAGGCCCTATCATTAGTTCAGCCCAACTTGAATAGTGTGATGGCCTTTACCCTACTGAAGTGAAGATGGCTGACATTGGTAACGTAGGACCCCATGTGGGACAGTGTGTGAAAAACTCTTGAAACTGAGGAAGGAAATGTGAGGGAGTGCGGCAGGGCCCTTGTGACTTTCCTATGAGGTGACACGGGTCCTTATTGAGTTTGTTCAAGACAGAGATCTGTGGATTTCTAGATATTCAAGGGATCAGGGCTACAGGAGAGCACTGGAAAATAGCGTTAGGGAAGATGATTTCAAATGGGTCAACAGACTGCAGGGGCGGAATGGCCTCTTCCCTATTCCTGTGTTCCTAGCTGTTCAAGCCCCAGCCTGTTTCCCCATTTCTCTTTAAACAATTTCTTCAGCTGTTTCCTTGCTTGCCTTTGTAATCATAGAACAATACAGCACAGAACAGGCCCTTCGGCCCTCGATGTTGCACTGACCTGTGAACTATTCTCAGCTCGTCCCCCTACACTACCCCATCATCATCCATGTGCTTGTCCAAGGATTGTTTCAATCTCCCTAATGTGGCTGAGATAACTACATTGGCAGGTAGGGCATTCCACGCCCTTACCACTCTCTGAGTAAAGAACCTGCCTCTGACATCTGTCTTAAACATGATCAGAGTCAGGAATGTGTTGCTGGAAAGGCACAGCAGGTCAGGCAGCATCCGAGGAGCAGGAGAGTCGATGTCTCAGGCATAAACCCTTCATCAGGAATCACTGCTCCCCAGATGCTGCCTGACCTGCTGTGCTTTTCCAGCACCACACTTTCCAACTCTGACACTCCAGCACCTGCAGTCCTCACTTCCTCTCTTTGTGAACATGATGTGGAGGTGCTGGGTGTGCGACTGGGCTGGACAAGGTCAGAGGTCATATGACACCAGGTTACAGTCCAACACGTTTATTTGAAACCACAAGCTTTCAGAGCGCTGCCCCTTCAGGTAACGAGTTATCTCAAATAACCCTATTGGACAGTGACCTGGTGGTGTGTGATATTTGACTTTGCCTTTGTAAAACTAACACTGGGTGCTGCTTCCCCCAGCTCTATATCTGGCAAAGTTTACCTCTGAACAACTCTCTGTAAACATTTCACACTGATTTAACTCTGGAAGATTTAATGTTCTCACTGGGAGTTCTGTTGTTTCTGTGGTGGTGTTAATCATGTGAAAGTGAACTGTTTGAGGCTGCGGTGATGTTGCTGAGCAGGATTCTCTTGCTGTCAGTCAGTCCTGACTCCCAATACAACAATAACAACTTGCATTGAAACAGCGACTTCGTGAAATCTCCCAGTGTACTCCACAGGAGTGTTAGTTTTTACACTGAACCCCCCTCCCCTCCCAACCTTTTGGGGCAACTGGTCAAATCTTCAAAGGTTTTGAGGGTGTCATTTAAGAATGACTTGGAGGAGCCGGTGTTGGACTGGGGTGGACAAAGTTAAAACTCTCTCAACACCAGGTTATAGTCGGACAGGTTTATTTGGAAGCACTAGCTTTCGGAGCGCTGCTCCTTCATCAGGTGGTTGTGGAGCAGGAGCAGAGGACGCAGAATTTATAGCAAAAGTTTACAGTGTGATGTAACTGAAATGATATATCGAAAAAGACCTGGATTGTTGATTAAGATTCTCATCTTTTAGAAGCCACAGAAACCAACATGGAAGCTAGAGCTATAACCTGGTGTTGTGGGATTTGTAATGTCATTTATGAAGACACAGATGGAGATAGAGACGGAGGGGTTTAGGGAGAGTGTGGGTTCCAGATCATGGGGGCCCAGGCAGCTGAAGGCACAGCCGCCACTACAGGGGCGATGGGAATCAGACCCAGGGAAACCGGAATTAGGGGAAGGGACAGAGATAGGGAGGGGCTGGAGGGGGTTACAGAGATAGGGAGGGGCTGGAGGGGGTTACAGAGATAGGGAGGGGCTGGAGGGGGTTACAGAGATAGGAAGGGGGTGTATGGAGGGGGTGTAGGGGCTGGAGGGGGTTACAGAGATAGGGAGGGGGTGTAGGGGCTGGAGGGGGTTACAGAGATAGGAAGGGGGTGTAGGGGCTGGAGGGGGTTACAGAGATAGGGAGGGGGTGTAGCGGATGGAGGGAGTTACAGAGATAGGGAGGGGGTGTAGGGGCTGGAGGGGTTTACAGAAATAGGGAGGGGATGTAGGGACTGGAGGGGGTTACAGAGATAGGGAGGGCGTGGAGGGGTTTACAGAGATAGGGAAGGGGTGGAGGGGCTGGAGGGGTTTACAGAAATAGGGAGGGGGTGTAGGGGCTGAAGGGGTTTACAGAGATAGGGAGGGGTGTAGGGGCTGGAGGGGTTTACAGAGATAGGAAGGGGGTGTAGGGGCTGGAGGGGTTTATAGAGATAGGGAGGGGGTGTAGGGGCTGGAGGGGTTTACAGAGATAGGGAGGGGGTGTAGGGGCTGGAGGGGTTTACAGAGATAGGGAGGGGGTGTAGGGGCTGGAGGGGTTTACAGAGATAGGGAGGGGGTGTAGGGGCTGGAGGGGATTACAGAGATAGGAAGGGGGTTACAGAGATAGGGAGGGGTGTAAGGGCTGGAGGGGGTTACAGAGATAGGGAGGGGGGGTAACATTGTTCATGTTGCTGAGGATGCGATTTGAATGGCTCTGTATTGATTGCGAGAGTACCGTGTGTCAGTGCTAATGCCAGGCTGTGGTTATTGATGATGTGTATCGATCATGAATAATGGATGGAGACTCAGGGGTGTGTCTCCGCAAAGGAACCACCACTGAGTTCCAGCTGTTCACCACCTCCACTATCCCTCCCCACAAACCCACCATCCACTGTGCCCCTCCCCCTGACATTCTCCCCAACACAGACACACACACACAGTCTCCCCCAACACAGGCACAGACACACACACACAGGAACAGCAGCCTGTGATAAACCCAGTCCCTAATCTCAGCAGAAGGACTCTCTATTTATCCCTGATCCCTCTTGTTGCTGACGGTCTCTTAGACAGGAAATACATAAGACATTGGGAGATTACTGCAAGACCCAATCACTTCTGGGCTCAATCGCCCACTTTCAACACATTGTACACAAGGGGTTAACACCTTCTGATTTGAAATTCAAACTGTCCATTTACATTTTTACAAACCCCTGGCCCAGCAGCTGCTGCACCTCCTGGGAATAACCCCATCCCTTCCTCCACCCACTCCCGCTATTTCTTCTGTACATGGAGGGGAACTCTGCCTCATCACTCATCTGCACGTTAGCATTTACGACAGTGCGGCACTCCCTCAGCACTGACCCTCCGACAGTGCGGCCATCCCTCAGCACTGACCCTCCGACAGTGCGGCACTCCCTCAGCACTGACCCTCCGACAGTGCGGCACTCCCTCAGCACTGACCCTCCGACAGTGCGGCACTCCCGCAGCACTGACCCTCCGACAGTGCGGCACTCCCTCAGCACTGACCCTCCGACAGTGCGGCACTCCCTCAGCACTGACCCTCCGACAGTGCGGCACTCCCTCAGCACTGACCCTCCGACAGTGCGGCACTCCCTCAGCACTGACCCTCCGACAGTGCGGCACTCCCTCAGCACTGACCCTCCGACAGTGCGGCACTCCCTCAGCACTGACCCTCCGACAGTGCGGCACTCCCTCAGCACTGACCCTCCGACAGTGCGGCACTCCCTCAGCACTGACCCTCCGACAGTGCGGCACTTCCTCAGCACTGACCCTCCGACAGTGTAGCACTCCCTCAGCACTGACCCTCCGACAGTGCGGCACTCTCTCAGCACTGACCCTCCGACAGTGCGGCACTCCCTCAGCACTGACCCTCCGACAGTGCGGCACTCCCTCAGCACTGACCCTCCGACAGTGCGGCACTCCCTCAGCACTGACCCTCCGACAGTGCGGCACTCCCTCAGCACTGACCCACCGACAGTGCGGCACTCCCTCAGCACTGACCCTCCGACAGTGCGGCACTCCCTCAGCACTGACCCTCCGACAGTGCTGCACTCCCTCAGCACTGACCCTCCGACAGTGTGGCACTCCCTCAGCACTGACCCTCCGACAGTGCGGCAGTCCCTCAGCACTGACCCTCCGACAGTGCGGCACTCCCTCAGCACTGACCCTCCGACAGTGCTGCACTCCCTCAGCACTGACCCTCCGACAGTGCGGCGCTCCCTCAGCACTGACCCTCCGACAGTGCGGCACTTCCTCAGCACTGACCCTCCGACAGTGCGGCGCTTCCTCAGCACTGACCCTCCGACAGTGCCCACTCCCTCAGCACTGACCCTCCGACAGTGCGGCACTTCCTCAGCACTGACCCTCCGACAGTGCCCACTCCCTCAGCACTGACCCTCCGACATTGCGGCGCTCCCTCAGCACTGACCCTCCGACAGTGCCCACTCCCTCAGCACTGACCCTCCGACAGTGCGGCACTTCCTCAGCACTGACCCTCCGACAGTGTAGCACTCCCTCAGCACTGACCCTCCGACAGTGCGGCACTTCCTCAGCACTGACCCTCCGACAGTGCGGCACTTCCTCAGCACTGACCCTCCGACAGTGTAGCACTCCCTCAGCACTGACCCTCCGACAGTGCGGCACTCTCTCAGCACTGACCCTCCGACAGTGCGGCACTCCCTCAGCACTGACCCTCCGACAGTGCGGCACTCCCTCAGCACTGACCCTCCGACAGTGCGGCACTCCCTCAGCACTGACCCACCGACAGTGCGGCACTCCCTCAGCACTGACCCTCCGACAGTGCGGCACTCCCTCAGCACTGACCCTCCGACAGTGCTGCACTCCCTCAGCACTGACCCTCCGACAGTGTGGCACTCCCTCAGCACTGACCCTCCGACAGTGCGGCACTCCCTCAGCACTGACCCTCCGACAGTGCGGCACTCCCGCAGCACTGACCCTCCGACAGTGCGGCACTCCCTCAGCACTGACCCTCCGACAGTGCGGCACTCCCTCAGCACTGACCCTCCGACAGTGCGGCACTCCCTCAGCACTGACCCTCCGACAGTGCGGCACTCCCTCAGCACTGACCCTCCGACAGTGCGGCACTCCCTCAGCACTGACCCTCCGACAGTGCGGCACTCCCTCAGCACTGACCCTCCGACAGTGCGGCACTCCCTCAGCACTGACCCTCCGACAGTGCGGCACTCCCTCAGCACTGACCCTCCGACAGTGCGGCACTTCCTCAGCACTGACCCTCCGACAGTGCGGCACTCCCTCAGCACTGACCCTCCGACAGTGCGGCACTTCCTCAGCACTGACCCTCCGACAGTGTAGCACTCCCTCAGCACTGACCCTCCGACAGTGCGGCACTCTCTCAGCACTGACCCTCCGACAGTGCGGCACTCCCTCAGCACTGACCCTCCGACAGTGCGGCACTCCCTCAGCACTGACCCTCCGACAGTGCGGCACTCCCTCAGCACTGACCCTCCGACAGTGCGGCACTCCCTCAGCACTGACCCACCGACAGTGCGGCACTCCCTCAGCACTGACCCTCCGACAGTGCGGCACTCCCTCAGCACTGACCCTCCGACAGTGCTGCACTCCCTCAGCACTGACCCTCCGACAGTGTGGCACTCCCTCAGCACTGACCCTCCGACAGTGCGGCAGTCCCTCAGCACTGACCCTCCGACAGTGCGGCACTCCCTCAGCACTGACCCTCCGACAGTGCTGCACTCCCTCAGCACTGACCCTCCGACAGTGCGGCGCTCCCTCAGCACTGACCCTCCGACAGTGCGGCACTTCCTCAGCACTGACCCTCCGACAGTGCGGCGCTTCCTCAGCACTGACCCTCCGACAGTGCCCACTCCCTCAGCACTGACCCTCCGACAGTGCGGCACTTCCTCAGCACTGACCCTCCGACAGTGCCCACTCCCTCAGCACTGACCCTCCGACATTGCGGCGCTCCCTCAGCACTGACCCTCCGACAGTGCCCACTCCCTCAGCACTGACCCTCCGACAGTGCGGCACTTCCTCAGCACTGACCCTCCGACAGTGTAGCACTCCCTCAGCACTGATCCTCCGACAGTGCGGCACTTCCTCAGCACTGACCCTCCGACAGTGCGGCACTTCCTCAGCACTGACCCTCCGACAGTGTAGCACTCCCTCAGCACTGACCCTCCGACAGTGCGGCACTCTCTCAGCACTGACCCTCCGACAGTGCGGCACTCCCTCAGCACTGACCCTCCGACAGTGCGGCACTCCCTCAGCACTGACCCTCCGACAGTGCGGCACTCCCTCAGCACTGACCCACCGACAGTGCGGCACTCCCTCAGCACTGACCCTCCGACAGTGCGGCACTCCCTCAGCACTGACCCTCCGACAGTGCTGCACTCCCTCAGCACTGACCCTCCGACAGTGTGGCACTCCCTCAGCACTGACCCTCCGACAGTGCGGCAGTCCCTCAGCACTGACCCTCCGACAGTGCGGCACTCCCTCAGCACTGACCCTCCGACAGTGCTGCACTCCCTCAGCACTGACCCTCCGACAGTGCGGCACTCCCTCAGCACTGACCCTCCGACAGTGCGGCACTCCCTCAGCACTGACCCTCCGACAGTGCGGCACTCCCTCAGCACTGACCCTCCGACAGTGCGGCACTCCCTCAGCACTGACCCTCCGACAGTGCGGCACTCCCTCAGCACTGACCCTCCGACAGTGCGGCACTCCCTCAGCACTGACCCACCGACAGTGCGGCACTCCCTCAGCACTGACCCTCCGACAGTGCGGCACTCCCTCAGCACTGACCCTCCGACAGTGCTGCACTCCCTCAGCACTGACCCTCCGACAGTGTGGCACTCCCTCAGCACTGACCCTCCGACAGTGCGGCACTCCCTCAGCACTGACCCTCCGACAGTGCTGCACTCCCTCAGCACTGACCCTCCGACAGTGCTGCACTCCCTCAGCACTGACCCTCCGACAGTGCGGCACCCCCTCAGCACTGACCCTCCGACAGTGTGGCACTCCCCCAGTACTGACCCTCCGACAGTGCGGCACGCCCTCAGCACTGACCCTCCGACAGTGCGGCACTCCCCCAGCACTGACCCTCCGACAGTGCGGCACGCCCTCAGCACTGACCCTCCGACAGTGCGGCACTCCCCCAGCACTGACCCTCCGACAGTGCAGCGCTCCCTCAGCACTGACCCTCCGACAGTGCAGCACATCCTCAGTATTTCAGTGGAAATATCACCTTGGATTGAGAACTTAAGATGCTGTTGTGAGGTTTGAATTTGTGGAAGCTGTGGGGAATCTGTGATCCATGAATATGTATAAGAAAGAAATCAATAAGTATTTTAAATATTGGTGGCACCTTGAGGTATGGGGATAAATTAGGGATAAGGCATTGAGATTGAGGATCAGATGTGAATGGGAAATCAGATAAGATGGCTTACTCGTTTGTATTTGCTGTGAAACTGCAGGAGCCTGTGGGTGAGGGTGTTACCCACAGACCCGCATTGTTAATAAATGCTCGAGCTGTCTGGGTTCCACTGTAAACTCACTGCACCCCGGTCTGTCTGTCTGTAAACTCACTGCACCCCGGTCTGTCTGTCTGTAAACTCACTGCACCCCGGTCTGTCTGTCTGTAAACTCACTGCACCCCGGTCTGTCTGTCTGTAAACTCACTGCACCCCGGTCTGTCTGTCTGTAAACTCACTGCATCCCAGTTTCTGTTAGTCTCACATTTCGGAGAGAGAGAGAGAGAGCTCGGTTCAAACCACGTTTCTTGTTCCACATTAGACAATGTTTAAAGTTCTCTCCCAAACATCTTCCAAGGGAGCAGATGTTCAGCAGAAATTCCCCTCTGATTTCTCCAGAGCTTTGGAATCCATCATTTCCTGCTTTGATGTGGTTTTGTTCCCACATGCTGGTGTATCCGTTGAATAACGTCTCTTTGCAGTTGGTGTCCCGTCA
>NW_028270185.1:3192993-3290493 GCF_037043375.1 Chiloscyllium plagiosum | reverse complement strand
AGGGAAGAGATCCCTCCCCATCTCAGCCTTCAGTTAGTGCCCCTTTATCCTGAGGCTGTGCCCTCTGGCCCTAGACCCTCCCATGAGGGGACCACCCTCTCAGCATTGACCCTGTCAAGCCCCTTACAGAATCCAAGATGTTTCCATGGGATCACCTCTCATTCTTCTCTACTCCAGGGAGTAGAGTCCCAACTGATTAACCCTTGCTCATGAGACAATCCCTCCATCCCAGGGACCATCCTAGTGATCCTTCCCTCAACTGCTTCCAATGAAATGATATATTTCCTTAAATAAGGGACCAAACCTACTCACAGTGCCCCAGGTTTGGTCTCCCCAGCCCCTTGTACAGTTACAGTAAGACTTCCCTACTCTCATACCCCAACCCTCTTGAAGTAAGGCCCTTCCTGATCACCTACTGTCCTTGTGTGCTTGCTTTCTGTGTGTTGTGTACAAGTCCCCACCCCCCACTCCTGAGTCCCTTTGTGTTGCAACTTTCTGCAGTCTTTCTCCATTTGAATGATAATCTGTTCTTCTGTTCTTCATCCCAAAACAAACAGCTTCACCTTCTCAAACATTATACTTCATTTACTCATTCACTGAACCCAGCAGAATCTCTCGGTAAACGGTTTGGATCCCCCTCACAACCTGCCTTTCCATTTATTTTTGTGTTGTCTGCAAAATTCCCCACAGACACTCATTTCCTTCCTCCGAGTCAGTAATATTTATTGGAAACAATTGTGAACTGTTCTCACACCCACACCCCCACACGCCTGCATGTGCACACACAATTTGCCCACTCTGACAGATCCTGACTTTGTTTAGCCTCCAGGCTCCACTGACAAATCCGGTGCCTCACTGTCGGAAAGGAAGTGGCCTTGTGCTACCGATGGCTCACATTCCAGGATTTTTGACAGAGTCAAATATCCATAAAAGGACACCTTTGTGACCAACACAATCTCGTTCCCATAATCCCGGCGAATCGTTCTGTTTCAAATATTTTGGAAATTCCCTTTTGAAAGTTGCTGTTGCGTCTGCTCCCATATCCTTTTCAGTTCTAGATCACATCAGAAACAACTCTCATCTTCACTTCTGTCCTTTGGCCAATTCACATCAAGGTATAATCCAGCAACTGGAAAGATTGATTATTTTAGTACTGCTGAGGGAGGCCGCACTGTCAGAGGGTCAGTGCTGAGGGAGTGCCGCACTGTCCAAGGGTCAGTGCTGAGGGCGTGCCGCACTGTCAGGGAGTCAGTGCTGAGGGAGTGCCGCACTGTCAGAGAGTCAGTGCTGAGGGAGCGTCGCACTGTCAGAGGGTCAGTGCTGAGGGAGTGCCGCACTGTCAGAGGGTCAGTGCTGAGGGAGCGGCACACTGTCAGAGGGTCAGTGCTGAGGGAGTGCCGCACTGTCAGGGAGTCAGTGCTGAGGGAGTGTCAGAGAGTCAGTGCTGAGGGAGCGGCGCACTGTCGAGAGGGTCAGCGCTGAGGGAGTGCCGCACTGTCGGAGGGTCAGTGCTGAGGGAGCGCCGCACTGTCAGAGAGTCAGTGCTGAGGGAGTGCCGCACTGTCGGAGGGTCAGTGCTGAGGGAGCGCCGCACTGTCGGAGGGTCAGTGCTGAGGGAATGGGCACTGTCGGAGGGTCAGTGCTGAGGGAGCGCCGCACTGTCGGAGGGTCAGTGCTGAGGGAATGGGCACTGTCGGAGGGTCAGTGCTGAGGGAGCGCCGCACTGTCGAAGGGTCAGTGCTGAGGGAGCGTTGCACTGTCGGAGGGTCAGTGCTGAGGGAGCGCCGCACTGTCAGAGGGTCAGTGCTGAGGGAGTGCCGCACTGTCAGAGGGTCAGTGCTGAGGGAGCGCCGCACTGTCGAAGGGTCAGTGCTGAGGGAGCGCCGCACTGTCGGAGGGTCAGTGCTGAGGGAGTGCTGCACTGTCAGAAGGTCAGTGCTGAGGGAGTGCCGCATGTTGGAGGGTCAGAGCTGAGGGAATGGGCACTGTCAGAAGGTCAGTGCTGAGGGAGTGCCGCATGTCGGAGGGTCAGTGCTGAGGGAGCGCCGCACTGTCGGAGGGTCAGTGCTGAGGGAGTGTTGCTCTGTCAGAAGGTCAGTGCTGAGGGAGTGCCGCATGTTGGAGGGTCAGTGCTGAGGGAGCGCCGCACTATCGGAGGGTCAGTGCTGAGGGAGTACCGCACTGTCGGAGGGTCAGTGCTGAGGGAGCGCCGCACTGTCAGAGGGTCAGTGTTGAGGGAGTGCCACACTGTCGGAGAGTGATGATGGTCTCTGTATTGAGGGTTGCTGGATTTGATCAGCCTGGGACTGAAAGTGTTAAATTCTGAGGACAGTTTGCGCAAATGAGGCTTGTACACTCGTGTGGAGATGATTAAAAGGTGATCTAATGGAAATGTTTGAGACAATTAAAGGATTTGATGAAACATTGGCAAATAGAGAAATCATTACCTTCTGTGGAGGCAGGGCAGTCTGGAACAAAGAAACAAATTTGGTAATTTGATGCAGGCTGGTTAGGGGGGAGTCAGAAAACAGTTTCTTGGCGCACTGGCGCGTGGTGATTTCCAAAACTCCCCCTCCTCTCTGGCTCTCCCAAGAAAGAGCCTTCGGGATTGGGAAGGACTAAGAGAGAACTTCAGAGAACGAGATGATTGCAAGCTGTTGTTTGAGGGAGTTAAGGGAGGTCGAACCAAGGCATAATATTGGAGTTAAAGCACAGTTCAGGCATGGTCTCATTGAATTGTGGATAGGCTCAAGGAACCGAATCATATCATCCCCACAGTTGGATGCAGGCCATTCAGGCCATCGAGTCCACACCTACCTCACCCCTACCCCCACAGAAGAGCATCCCTCGCAGACCCACACCTCCCTGTAACCCTGCATTTTCCATGGCCAATCCACCCTAACCTGCACAGAGTCATAGAGATGTACAGCACGGAAACAGACCCTTCGGTCCAACCCGTCCATGCCGACCAGATATCCCAACCCAATCTAGTCCCACCTGCCAGCACCCGGCCCACATCCCTCCAAACCCTTCCAATTGATATACCCATCTAAACGCCCTCATGGGTGGCACGGTGTGGCACAGTGGTTAGCACTGCTGCCTCACAGCGCCAGAGACATGGGTTCAATTCCAGCCTCGGGCAACTGTCTGTGTGGAGTTTGCACATTCTCCCCGTGTCTGCGTGGGTTTCCTCTGAGTGCTCTGGTTTCCTCCCATAGTCCAAAGAGTCCAGGTTAGGGTGAATTGGCCATGCTAAATTGCCCATAGTGTCAGGTGAAGGGGTAAATGTAGGGGAATGTGTCTGGGTGAGCTGCTCTTCAGAGGGTCAGTATGGACTTGTTGGGCCAAAGGGCCTGTTTCCACACTGTAAGTAATCTAATCTAAACGTTGCAATTGTACCAGCCTCCACCACTTCCTCTGGCAGCTCATTCCATAAACGTACCACCCTCTGAGTGAAAAAGTTGTCCCTCAGGTCTCTTTCATATCTTTCCCCTCTCACCCTAAACCTATGCCGTCTAGTTCTGGACACCCCGACCCCAGGGAAAAGAGTTTGTCTATTTATCCTATCCATGTCCCTCATAATTTTGTAAACCTCTATAAGGTCACTCCTCAGCCTGTGACATTCCAGGGAAAACAGCCCCAGCCTATCCAGCCTCTCCCTGTAGCTCAAATCCTCCAACCCTGGCAACATCCTTGTAAATCTTTTCTGAACCTTTTCAAGTTTCACAACATCTTTCCATCTTTGGACTGTGGGAGGAAAGCGGAGGAAACACTCACAGACACGGGGAGAATGTGCAAACTCCAAACATTGGAATTGACCGAGGGGGGAGTTGAACCCAGGTCCCTAGCACTGAGAGGCAGCAGTGCTAACCACTGAGCCACCGCGCCGACCTAATGTTTGTCACAGAGAGGGTGGAGTGAGGGCTGTCATTGTTCTGTAATCACAGGGCTTGTGAAACCAGCCATTAATCTCCCAATAATTACTTTACGGTTTACACTGTTCTGTCTGCTCTGGTTAAGCTCCCCTGTAATTGTCACACAATCCATAACGATGAATGTCACGGGAGACCTGGATGATTCCTCTTATGGGTGTGTGTATGATTCACAGGGGTAGGGAGGACTGCATTGACAGAAACCAGTGCCACATTGTCGAAGGGATTTGAGAGATGGCTACGGTGAAGTTGCCAACTCTGTGTCTTTCAAAATAAACAATTCCTTTAGCTGCTGGTAAACAATCTCTGTCCAGCTCAAAACAGCAGGAGATTTGCACGATCCATCACTGAGCTCAACTGTTTGTGACGACAGTTTCATTGTACCCTTGTTAACTCTGACACATCCCCTGCCAAACACTGAAGCTACAATAGATTCAATTGTTGGCTCTATCTGACAGACCGGCCAACTCTTCTGCCCACTCCTCAGTTCAGGAATTTTGAAAGTGCTTACCACATCTGTTCAAATTCCAAATGCTATTTCAATATGTGTTTGTGTGTGTGTGTGGGCTCTGAGTCGGACAGCTAGTACTGAGGGAGGCCGCACTGTCAGAGGGTCAGTGCTGAGGGAGGGCCGCACTGTCAGAGGGTCAGTGCTGAGGGAGTGCCGCACTGTCGGAGGGTCAGTGCTGAGGGAGCGGGGCACTGTCGGAGGGTCAGTGCTGAGGGAGCGGGGCACTGTCGGAGGGTCATTGCTGAGGGAGTGGGCACTGTCGGAGGGTCAGTGCTGAGGGAGTGGGCACTGTCGGAGGGTCAGTGCTGAGGGAGTGCCGCACTGTCGGAGGGTCATTGCTGAGGGAGCGCCGCACTGTCGGAGGGTCAGTGCTGAGGGAGTGCCGCACTGTCGGAGGGTCATTGCTGAGGGAGCGCCGCACTGTCGGAGGGTCAGTGCTGAGGGAGCGCCGCACTGTCGGAGGGTCAGTGCTGAGGGGTTGCCGCACTGTTAGAGGTGCCATCTTGAAGTTGGAGTGTTGTTTGCCTTGGGAACACTGCTCCAGCACATGGTCAGTTGGTGAAACACTCACAGCTGTCGTAAATGGCTTTCTTTGGCCAATAAAAGATGTGGGGACATCAAGGAAAGGGACAGACAGGATCATAAATCAACTACAATCCTCTTGAGTAGCATGCTCGATGGACTGAATAGATCCAACTCTGTCTTGCCCAATAGCATTTCTTTACTTTCTCTGTCTGCCTTCTTGCCTCATAAACCAAACTGCCTTCATTTACAAACCTACCAGCTTTTCATGGGCCAACTGTTTTTAAGATAAGATATTCTGGGAACACTGAGGTGGAAGTTATTCTGAGATGATTCAAACTCATTGCTTCCGCTGTTCTGATCTCCCTTTCTGCCAGACAAATAAATTCCCAACTGTTTAAATGTCAGTTATGCTCAGCCTCAAACGTGACAGGATGTGAAAAACTAAAGTGACGTTTTTTGTGTTGGTAATTTTAGTCCCATCGTGAGTCCAGAAACAGAGGATACCTTGGCCATCGCTGAGGTATTTGCCTGGGGACAGGTCTCTCTCAGCTTGAATATCCCTCCTGCCTACATCCCCACACACAACCAGTGGGAGCCAGTGAAATAACGAGAGAATCTTTTGACCTTTTCCGACAAAGTGGCTGATTGAAGCTTCCCAAAGTCCTTGATAAGGTCAGTTCAGCAGAAATGGGTGGGTCTAAAGGAGCCACCAATAAAAAGCAATTATCAATGAATCCAGTGGGGAACTGAGGAGGCTGTAGGACTCATTCCCACTGGGAGAGCTCAAGGTGATTAGTTTAAGGAGAAGCTGGATATACACCAGAGGGATGAAAAACGCAGAAACAGACCCTTCTGTCCAACTCATCCAAGCCAACCAGATATCCCAACATAATTTAGTCCAATTGCCAGCACCCGGCCCATATCCCTCCAAACCCTTCCTATTCATATACCCATCCAAATGCCTTTTAAATGTTGCAATTGTACCAGCCTCCACCTCTTCCTCTGGCAGCTCATTCCATACACATATCACCCTCTGTGTGAAAAAAGTTGCCCCTTAGGTCCCTTTTATATCTTTCCCCTCTCACCCTAAACCTATGCCCTCTAGGTCTGGACTCCCCCACCCCAGGGAAAAGACTTTGTCTCTTTATCCTATCCATGCCCCTCATGTTTTTAGAAACCTCTGTAAGGTTTACCTCAGCTTCTGATGCTCCAGGGAAAACAGCCCCAGCCTGTTCAGCCTCCCCCTATAGATCAAATCCTCCAACCCTGCCAACATCTTTGTAAATCTTTTCTGAACTGTTTCAAGTTTCACAACATCTTTCCGATAGGAGGAAAATAACTTTTGCAGCATGTGGTCATCACTGGCTGGGCCCAGCATTTATTACCCGTCCCTAGTTGCCCCTTGAGAAGGTGGGGGTGAGCTGCCTTCTTGAAGCGCATGTGCTGTGGGTTGACCCACAATGCCCTTAGGGAGGGAATTCCAGGATTCTGACCCAGCCACACTGAAGGAACGGTGATATATTTCCAAGTCAGGATGGTGAGGGGCTTGGAGGGGAACTTGCAGGGGGTGGTGTTCCCATGTATCTGCTGCCCTTGTGCTTCTAGATGGAAGTGGTCATGGGTTTGGAAGGTGCTGTCTGAGGATCTTGGGTAAACTTTGAATAGCAGCAAGATATTGTGATAGGGTTGAGATGCAATGGAATGGGAGAAGGTTGGGGCACCAGTATGGACTGTTTGGGCCGAATGGCAGGTTTCAATGCTGTATATCCCCATGTACGTTCTCCGACTGTCACTCTGGCTAGTATTGACCAATTCAGAAAGGGATCTTGGAATCTCTTGGTTCGAGATCCTAATGGACATGCTGAGGGATGTCCTGGCACCGTTTTAGTGAAGTCATCCTGAGTTCAGCAACCAAGCTGCTGGGATTCTCAACCAGTGTCTTGTCTTCCTAACTGGTGTCCCATGATTCAGTTTTGACCTTTTAACCTCGAGGTCACAATTCTCCAGATTTCTGCATGAGTGAGTGAGTGAGCTGTTAAGTTAGCATTAGTCATCTTTGAGTTGGTTTTGTTGTCACATGTACCTCAGTACAGTGAAACGTTTTGTTTTGCATGTAGTTTGGTCCGATCATGCTGTGCAAATATCACAGGGTGATTTAACCAAGCAAGGAATACAATGTCGGTGCTGCAGAGAGAGTACGCAGAAAGTGAGATCAACGTTTGATTGGAAATTTGAGAGGTCCATTCAGAAGGTTAATAACAGCCATGGAGGATGCGTTTTCTGGGTCTCTGCATCAGGTCTGTCTTCAGCTTCTGGGGTCCTGAGCTCTGGGATTCCTGACCTAAATCTTTCCATCTCGCCATCTCCTCCTTGAAAATGCTCCCTCAAATCCTTCTCTTCCACCAAACTCCTGATCATGTGCCTTATGTAGCTCATTGTCAACGTTAGTTTTAATAGCTCCTCGTGGGGTTTACTACATTCTAGGTGCTATATAAATGCCATTTGAAAGGGTTCAGAAAATGGATGTTGCCAGGTTTGGAAGGTTTGAACTACAAGGAGAGGCTCAATTGGCTGGGGCTGTTTTCCCTGGTGCGTTGGAGGCTGAAGGGGTGAGCTTTGTTTATAAAATCATGAGGGGTGTGGATAGGAGCCCTCATTCCTAATGAGGGGCTTTTGCCCGAAACATTGATTTTCCTGCTACTCGGAGGCTGCCTGACCACTCTAATCTTGACTTTTCCCTGGGTTGGGGGAGTTCAGAACTAGAGGGCATATGTTTCGGGTGAGAGGGGAAAAGATTTAAAAGGGACCTGAGGGGCAATTGTTTCACTCAGAGGGTGGTACGTGTATGGAATAAGCTGCCAGAGGAAGTGGTGGAGGCTGGTACAATTGCAACATTTAAAAGGCATCTGGATGGGTATGTGAATAGGAAGGGTTTGGAGGGATATGGACGAAGTGCTGGTAAATGGGATCAGATTGGGTTAGGATATCTGGTTAGCACGGACAAGATGGACCGAAGGGTCTGTGTCCATGCTGTACATCTCTGTGAATCTAAACGTTGTGGTTCTCTTTATGTTCAACGAGAAGTCATTCCCACTGCTGCTTTTCCTCTCTTTCCTCATCTTGTGTTTATTCGGGAATATCTGGAAATGTTCAAGATTAAACTAAACTTTTTACTGATCGTAAAGCCAATTCTCCCATCTGTTCCTAATTTATCTCAATTATTTCCACAACATTGTGTTCCTTGGGAAGAACTTAACATTAATGTACTCAATACATTCTAATGTTGGCAAAGAGCAGGATTGGGAATTAGTAACCTAACATAATAGTCATAGCCTATTTAATTGCATTTGCATATGCAGTCATATAAATAAACATAATGGCTCCTAGAGGCTGGGAATCCTGCAGCGAGTAACTCCCCTCCTGACCCCCCAAAGCCTGTCCACCATCTCCAAGGCACAAGTCAGGAGTGTGAGGGAATACTCCCCACTTGCCCTGGATGGGGGCAGCTCCAACAACACTCAAGAAGCTCAACACCATCCAGGACAAAGCAGCCCCCGTTTGGTTGGCACCACATCCACAAACACCCACTCCCTCCTCCACCGACGCTCAGTAGCAGCAGTGTGTACCATCTACAAGATGCACTGCAGAAACTCACCAAAGATCCTCAGACAGCACCTTCCAAACCCACGGCCACTTCCATCGAGAAGGACAAGGGGCAGCAGATACATGGGAACACCACTCCCTGCAAGTTCCCCTCCAAGCCCCTCACCATCCCGACTTGGAAATATATCGATGTTCCTTCAGTGTCGCTGGGACAGAATCCTGGAATTCCCTCCCTAAGGGCATTGTGGGTCAACCCACAGCACATGTACTGCAGCGGTTCAAGAAGACAGCTCACCCCCACCTTCTCAAGGGGCAACTAGGGACAGGGCAATAAATGCTGGGCCCAGCCAGTGACCCCCATATCCCACAAGTGAATTAGAAAAATTCCCCAGGAGTGTAATCAAGATAAGTCATTGGCATTGAGCTCAAGAAAGAGAAATTGAGAGAGATTTAAAGGCGATATACTGTTTCTTCAAGGAGATAAGGAAGACGAAGAGGGATAGGGAGAGAATGTACAGCCATCCGTGGGGATGTGGTGAGAGACCGCCTCAGGGTCACCACAAGGGGGAGACGATGAGAAGATGGTAACATCAGTCCATCCAGGAATTGAACTCACGCTGCATCGCAAAGCAGCTGTCCACCCAACTGAGCTAACCCCCTCCCTTAAACCCAAGGCCAAGTTGCTGACCTTTCCTGACGTCGTCCCGGGACTGTGAGGCAGGAACATCTGAGGGAGCAGCGCGGTGAGGGTGTGTTGGTACAAGGGGTTTGTGGGGAATAGAATGGGTTGGTGACGGCTGGTCCTAATCTCTCCCTCTACCTTGTACAGGAAGAGCAGATGCCTGAAGAGGTGAATATAGATGAATTACTGGAACTTCAGACTGACGGAGAACGGAGAAGCCAATTACAGGTCTGGTCTGTTGATCTGACACTCTCAGGACCTGGGGGTGAGGGGTCTGGATGGTCATTCAATGAGCCTCTAAAACATGGCACTGTTTTTGTCTTCCAGATAATGCTTAGACTGTGCAGGAAAAATACAGATGTAAGTCTTTTCTTTTAAATATCTTTTCTTAACTTATTTCATCTTCCCAGTCCTCAATCACAAGAGAATATTGGTTATAAGAAACAGGAGTAGGCCATTCACCCTTTCAAGTCTGCGCTGTTAGTCATGGCTGGTCTGCATCAACTCATCAGAACATTTAATATTTTGACAATCTACCTCCTTTAAATACTATCATTGATCTAGCCTCCACACCTGTTTGGGTGGAGTATACAGGAGTTGGGAGGTCATGTTGTGGCTGTACAGGATGTTGGTTCAGCCACTGTTGGAATATTGCATGCAATTCTGGTCTCCTTCCTATCGGAAAGATGTTGTGAAACTTGAAAGGGTTCAGAAAAGATTTACAAGGATGTTGCCAGGGTTGGAGGGTCTGAGCTACAGGGAGAGGCTGAACAGGCTGGGGACTGAGGGTTATGCCCCAGGGCTCTCGCTGTTGTGTGAACATACAGTTGGCAAAGCGGGTTTACCCCAATGACATAGCAAGGGAAAAGGTTGAGATTCTGAAAGGTGAATATAGAGAGTTAGGCAGGAATTTAAAAAGGAGGTCCTCGAGAGTAGTAATATCAGGATTACTCCCCATGCTACGAGCTAGTGAGGGCAGGAATAGGAGGATAGAGCAGATGAATGCAGGGCTGAGGAGCTGGTGTATGGGAGAAGGATTCACATTTTTGGATCATTGGAATCGCTTTTGGGGTAGAAGTGACCTGTACAAGAAGAACGGATTGCACCTAAATTGGAAGGGGACTAATATACTGGCAGGGAGATTTGCTCGAGCTGCTCAGGAGGATTAAAACTAGTAAGGTGGGGGGGTGGGACCCAGGGAGATAGTGAGGAAAGAGACCGATCTGAGATGGGTACAGCTGAGAACAGAAGTGAGTCAAACAGTCAGGGCAGGCAGGGACAAGGTAGGACTAATAAATTAAAGTGCATTTATTTCAATGTAAGGGGCCTAACAGAGGAGGCAGATGAACTCAGGGCATGGTTAGGAACATGGGACTGGGATATCATAGCAATTACAGAAACAGGGCTCAGTGATGGGCAGGACTGGCAGCTGAATGTTCCAGGATACAAATGCTACAGGAAGGATAGAAAGGGAGGCAAGAGAGGAGGGGGAGTGGCATTTTTTGATAAGGGATAGCATTACAGCTGTGCTGAGGGAGGATATTCCTGGAAATACATCCAGGGAAGTTATTTCAGTGGAACTGAGAAATAAGAAAGGGATGATCACCTTATTGGAATTGTATTATAAGACTCTCCAATAGTCAGAGGGAAATTGATAAACATTTTTAAGGAGATCTCCGTTATCTATAAGAATAATAGGGTGGTTATGGTAGGGGACTTTAACTTTCCAAATATAGACTGGGACTGCCATAGTGTTAAAGGTTTAGATGGACAGGAATTTGTTAAGCATGTACAAGAAAATATTCTGATTCAGTACGTGGATGTACCTACTAGAGAAGGTGCAAAACTTGACCTACTCTTGGGAAATAAGGCAGGACAGGTGACTGAGGTGTCAGTGGGGGAGCACTTTGGGGCCAGTGACCACAATTCTATTAGATTTAAAATAGGAATGGAAAAGGATAGACCAGATCTAAAAGTTGAAGTTCTAAATTGGAGAAAGGCTAATTTTGACAGTATTAGGCAAGAACTTTCTAAAGCTGATTGGGGACAAATGTTCACAGGTAAAGGAACAGCTGGAAAATGGGAAGCCTTCAGAAATGAGATAACAAGAATCCAGAGAAAGTATATTCCTGTCAGGGTGAAAGGGAAGGCTGGTAGGTATAGGGAATGTTGGATGACTAAAGAAATTGAGGATTTGGTTAAGCAAAAGAAGGAAGCATGTGTCAGGGAGAGACAGAATAGATCAAGTGAATCCTTAGAAGAGTATAAAGGAAATGGGAGTAGACTTAAGAGGGAAATCAGGAGGGCAAAACGGGGACATGAGATAGCATTGGCAAATAGGATTAGGGATGGGAGAATCCAAAGGGTTTTTACAAATACATTAAGGACAAAAGGGTAATAGGGAGAGAATAGGGCCCCTCAAAGATCAGCAAGGCAGCCTTTGTGTGGAGCCGCAGGAGATACTAAACGAGTATTTTGCATCAGTATTTACTGTGGAAAAGGATATGGAAGATATAAACTGTAGGGAAACAGGTGGTGACATCTTGCAAAATGTCCAGATTACAGAGGAGGAAGTGCTGGATATCTTGAAACGGTTAAAGGTGGATAAATCCCCAGGACCTGATCAGGTGTACCTGAGAACTCTGTGGGAAGCTAGAGAAGTGATTGCTGGGCCCCTTGCTGAGATACCTGTATCATCGATTGTCACAGATGAGGTGCCGGAAGACTGGAGGTTGGCAAACGTGGTGCCACTGTTTAAGAAGGGTGGTAAAGACAAGCCAGGGAACTATAGACCGGTGAGCCTGACCTCGGTGTTGGGCAAGTTGTTGGAGGGAATTCTGAGGGACAGGATGTACATGTATTTGGAAAAGCAAGGACTGATTAGGGACAGTCAACATGGCTTTGTGCGTGGGAAATCATGTCTCTCAAACTTGATTGAGTTTTTTTAAGAAGTAACAAAGAGGATTGATGAGAGGAGAGTGGTAGACGTGATCTATATGGACTTCAGTAAGGCGTTCGACAAGGTTCACCATGGGAGACTGATTAGCAAGGTTAGATCTCATGGAATACAGGGAGAACTATCCATTTGGATACAGAACTGGCTCAAAAGTAGAAGACAGAGGGTGGTGGTGGAGGGTTGTTTTTCAGACTGGAGGCCTGTGACCAGTGGAGTGCCACAAGGATCGGTGCTGGGTCCACTACTTTTTGTCATTTACATAAATGATTTGGACGTGAGCATAAGAGGTATAGTTAGTAAGTTTGCAGATGACAGCAAAATTGGAGGTGTAGTGGACAGCGAAGAGAGTTACCTCAGATTACAACAGGCTCTGGACCAGATGGGCCAATGGGCTGAGCAGTGGTAGATGGAGTTTAATTCAGATAAATGTTAGGTGCTACATTTTGGGAAAGCAAATCTTAGCAGGACTTATACACTTAATGGTAAGGTCCTAGGGAGTGTTGCTGAACAAAGAGACCTTGGAGTGCAGGTTCATAGCTCCTTGAAAGTGGAGTCGCAGGTAGATAGGATAGTGAAGAAGGCGTTTGGTATGCTTTCCTTTATTGGTCAGAGCATTGAGTACAGGAGTTGGGAGGTCATGTTGCGGCTGTACAGGACATTGGTTAGGCCACTGTTGGAATATTGCGTGCAATTCTGGTCTCCTTCCTATCGGAAAGATGTTGTGAAACTTGAAAGGGTTCAGAAAAGATTTACAAGGATGTTGCCAGGGTTGGAGGATCTGAGCTACAGGGAGAGGCTGGACAGGCTGGGGCTGTTTTCCCTGGAGCGTCGGAGGCTGAGGGGTGACCTTTATAGAGGTTTATAAAATCATGAGTGACATGGATAGGGTAAATAGGCAAAGCCTTTTCCCTGGAGTGGGGGAGTCCAGAACTAGAGGGCATAGGTTTAGGGTGAGAGGGGAAAGATATAAAAGAGACCTAAGGGGCACTGTTTTCACACAGAGGGTGGTACGTGTGTGGAATGAGCTGCCAGAGGAAGTGGTGGAGGCTGGTACAATTGCAACATTTAAAAGGCATTTGGATGGGTATATGAATAGGAAGGGTTTGGAGAGATATAGGCCGGGTGCTGGCAGGCGGGACTAGATTGGGTTGGGATATCTAGTCGGCATGGACGGGCTGGACCTAGGGTCTGTTTCCGTGCTGTACATCTCTATAACAGAGCTGGCTCGAGGGACCAAATGGCCTCTTAGTTTGTAAATCTTTTTAATAAGTAAATTTGCACCAAAGCATATTCGGGCAGTGATGATTAAGGAAGGGAAAGGGAATGAGCTAGTAACAATCCTCAGCTCAGAGCTGGTTCCTTGCCAAGTGAAGGGTACAGTTAGCTTTGAAGTGTTGCCCTGGGATTGATGTCTGGGAATGTCCCTGTGAAATGGTTTCCCACTTGACCTCGCTTGTTGATGAGCTCTTCATTTGAAGTATGGTGAATAATTGCACTTGACGATGGCTGGATCTTATCGGAGTGAAATTTCAGTGACCTCAGCGAGAAGCATTTCCCTGGAAATGTTCTGGATTCAAAGTGATTGACCAAAGTCAGAGAGTTTCCTGTCCCTCTTTTCAAATCGAAGATCACAAATTAAATAGCAGAGTGGAAACATCACTGTCTGGCAGGGGGTGGGGTTTATGTAGGATTGTAAATGGGATAGTGAAATATTTTTGTTAAACCATGGTGTTAAAGGGCATGGGTCAAAGCCAGTATCATAGAATGCCTAAAGTGCAGATAGACGACATTCAGCCCATCAAGTCTGACCGACTCTCTAAAGAGCATCCTGCCCAGATCCACCCTATCCCTATAACCCTGCGTTTCCCATAGCCAATCCACCTAGCCTACACATCCCTGGGCACTGTGGGACAATTTCCCAAGGCCAAACCACCCTAACCTGCACATCTTTGGATTGTGGGAGGAAACCAGGTTTTATAGATACATACAAAATGAGGAAGGGCATAGATAAAATCGCACCAGGGAGGGTGTTTCCACTGGTGGGTGAAACTGGAACCAGGGGGCATTGCCTCAAAATAAGGGGGACTGAGCTGGGGAGGAACCTCTTCACCCAGAGGGTTGTGAACCTGTGGAATTCCCCGCCCAGGGAAGCAGCTGAGGTTTCCTCACTGAACGTTTTTAAGGCCAAGAGAGATTTTTGAACAGTAAAGGAATGAAGGGTTATGGTGAGGGGGTGGGTAACTGGAGCTGGGTCCATGATAAAGATCAGCCATGATTTTATTGAATGGGGGGAGTGGGCTCAAGGGGCCAGACAGCTCCTGGTTCCTATGGTCGTATCTCGGTTTAACTGCTCCTAGAGTGAATGTACTGAGAGACTGTGTAACTGACTCATGGTGAACATAATGACAAGCTGCACTGACACGGGCTGGCACTCAGCCACATAAGGAGGCTCCAAACAGGTCACAAAGAAGTCTTGGTCAAAATGTTTTCGCGAGTTTGTTAAAGGAAAAGAGGGAAAAAACAACATTCACTTGCTGGTGACAGTAAAACAAGATCAGATCAGCACATGGCAATCACTCGGTTTATGATTTACTCAAAATATTCAGCTGGTTTCCCATGAATTTAAAAAATATATACGTGCTTAAAAGGGATTATCATGTTAAAATTAGAAGCAGGTTGTGATTGTGACACGCAATGCTAAAGAAGGCCAATCAGGGCAGGACTTATACACTTAACGGGAAGATCCTGTGGAGTGTTGCTGAACAAAGAGACCTTGGAGTGCAGGGTCATAGCTCCTTGACAGTGGAGTCCCAGGTAGATAGGATAGTGAAGAAGGCGTTTGGTATGCTTTCCTTTATTGGTCAGTGTATTGAGTACGGAGTTGGGGGGTCATGTTGCGGCTGTACAGGACATTGGTTAGGCCACTGTTGGAATATTGCGTGCAATTCTGGTCTCCTTCCTATCGGAAAGATGTTGTGAAACTTGAAAGGGTGCAGAAAAGATTTACAAGGATGTTGCCACAGTTGGAGGATCTGAGCTACAGGGAGAGGCTGAACAGGCTGGGGCTGTTTACCCTGGAGTGTCAGAGGCTGAGTGGTGACCTTACAGAGACTTACAAAATTATGAGGGGCATGGATAGGATAAATAGACAAAGTCTTTTCTGTGGGGTGAGAAGGTCCAGAACTAGAGGGTTTACAGTGAGAGGAGAAAGATTGAAAAAGGATCTGAGGGGCAACTTTTTCACACTGACGGTGGTGTGCGTATGGAATGAGCTGCCAGAGGAAGTGATGGAAACTGGTACAATTACAGCATTTAAAGGTATCTGGAAGGGTATATGGATAGGAAGGGTTTGGAGAGATATGGGCCAAGTGTTGGCAAATGGGACTAGATTAGGTTAGGATATCTGGTCAGCATGGACCGAATGGTCTGTTTCCATGCTGTACATCTCTATGACTCTAAACGACGTGTGAGAGTTGCTGGGATTGGATTGAGGGAGGACAGCGGTTATTATCCTTTCCACGGATCATGATACGGTTAAACAATTCTGCTGTTTCCTGGTCTCAAAAGATATCTCTTTTGTTGAAGCTAGTTGACATTAAGTTCCCTGAAATTGAACGGAGTCAGTTGTTGACAAAATCGCTCCGGTACAGAAGGATGTTACCCGTGGTCACTCTCCAAATCCAGGAGAGGATTCCAGAGCTAAGGGGCTGGCTAGCAGAGGAAGAGTAATGGAAATCAGGAAATGTTCAGGAGGCCAGAATTGGAGGGATATTGCCTTATTAGGACAAGGGCAGCAGAAACATTGGGAACACCACCCCCTGCAAGTTCCCCTCCGAGCCCCTCACCATCCTGACTGGGAAATATATCGCCCTTCCTTCAGTGTCGCTGGGTCAGATTCCTGGAATTCCCTCCCTCAGGGCATTGTGGGTCAACCCACAGCACATGGACTGCAGCGGTTCAAGAAGGCAGCTCACCCCAACCTTCTCAAGGGGGCAACTAGGGACGGGCAATAAATACTGGGCCCAGCTAGTGACACCCACATCCCATAAGTGAATTAAAAAAAACTTGGAGTCTTTCCTGCGGATTTTGAATAAGAATAGACTTCTCGGCTTTTAGTCCTGATGGTTTCATCATCATGAGATCAAAACAACGTCACTCCACACAACCTTGTCTGTAAATGTTGGGTGTTAACTTCCTCCTGGCTTAGTGCAGGGGCCCCTGGCCTAGTGTGACCAGCCAGGGGTCCTACAGCCATTTACTCATTCCTTTCCTGATGGGAAATCATTTTGTGAGAGGGTCTAGAATTAGGAGGCCCAGCCTAAAATTAAAGGCTCTCCGATTAAAGGCGGAGTTGAGTAGGAATATTTTTCCTTAGGGCCACGGGTCTGTGGAAACTCTGTTCACAGGCTGGTTCGGTGAACAACGACTATAGGAACAGGTAGAGGCCATTCAGTCCCTCGAGCCCGCTGCACGATTCAATAGGGTCCCGGCTGATCCAAGATTCCCCACGTCCACTTTCTTGTATTTCCATGTAACCCTCGATTCCCCGACTGATCAAGGATCTCTCGATCTCAGCCTTAAATATACACACGGGCTCTGCCCCCACAGCTCTCTGGAGCCAGGAGTTCCAAAGACTCTCACCCCTCAGCAAGGAGAAATTCCTCCCCATCTCAGTCTGAAATTGGAGCCCCTTTATTCTGAGACTGTGCCCTCTGGCCCTAGTCCCTCCCGTGAGGGGGACCACCCTCTCAGTATTGACCCTGTCAGGCCCCTTACAGAATCCAAGATGTTTCAATGAGGTCACCTCTCATTCTTTTCAACTCCATGGAGATGAGTCTCATTCTGAATATTTGTAAAGCTGAGATAAGGTTTTGTGTCCTGACTCTTAACTGACACAGCACGGTGGCTCAGTGGTTAGCACTGCTGCCTCACAGTGCCAGGGACCCAGGTTCAATTCCAGCCTCAGGCGACTGTCCGTGTGGAATTTGCACATCCTCCCCGCGTCTGCGTGGGTTTCCTCCGGGTGCTCTGGTTTCCTCCCACAGTCCAAAGATGTGCAGCTTAGGGTGGATTGGAAAATCACCCATAGTGTCCAGGGATGTGCAGACTAGGTGGGTTAGCCATCGGGAATGTCGGGTTGCAGGGTAGTGTGGATCTGGGTGGGATGCTTCTCGGAGGGTTGGTGCGGACTCAATGGGTCGAATGGCCTCTTTCTGCGCTGTAGGGGTTGTATAAAGAGTATATTGGGGTGGTGGGGGGCTAGACGGGAATGTGGAGTTGAGGCTGCGATCAGGACGGATGGGCTGAGTAGCCTTCTCCTCTTCATTCAGTGGACGTTACAGGAGGAAGGGAAATGGTCAAAGAATCTTCATTATTCTCCTGGAGAGCTCTGGTTTGACCCACAACGTTAAAAACATCCCAGAGCTCCTGACAACCAAGGGGTTACTTTCCCGTCACCACGGGAAACAACCAGTTTGTGCACAGCAAGCTCCCACAAATTTATTTTTTTAAAAATGCCGAGACAATCCGATGTTGGCTGAGTCCAGATGTTGACCAGAAGGTTCAATTCCAGCCTCAGGCGACTGTCCGTGTGGAATTTGCACATCCTCCCCGCGTCTGCGTGGGTTTTGAGGTATGTAGAGAAGAGGTGTTGGAAATCCTGGAAAAGGTGAAAATAGATAAGTCCCCTGGGCCTGATGGCATTTATCCTAGGATTCTCTGGGAAGCAAGGGAGGAGATTGCAGAGCCATTGGCCTTGATTTTTATGTCCTCTTTGTCTACAGGAGTAGTCCCAGAAGACTGGAGGATAGCAAATGTGGTTCCCTTGTTCAAAAAGGGGAGTAGGGATAGCCCTAGTAACTATAGGCCGGTGAGTCTCACTTCTGTTGTGGGCAAAGTCTTAGAGAGAATTGTAAGGGATAGGATTTATGCACATCTAGATAGGAATAATGTGATCAAGGATAGTCAGCATGGTTTTGTGAAGGGCAAGTCGTGCCTCACAAACCTTATTGAATTCTTTGAAAAGGTGACGAAGGAGGTTGATGAGGGGAGAGCGGTAGATGTGGTATATATGGATTTTAGTAAGGCGTTTGATAAGGTTCCCCATGGTAGGCTACTGCAGAAAATACGGAGATATGGCATTGAGGGTGAGTTGGAGGTTTGGATTAGGAATTGGCTGGATGGAAGAAGACAGAGGGTAGTAGTTGATGGCAAAGTTTCTTCATGGAGTGCCGTCACTAGCGGTGTTCCGCAAGGATCTGTTTTGGGACCATTGCTGTTTGTCATTTTTATAAATGACCTGGAAGAGGGGTTAGAAGGTTGGGTGAGCAAGTTTGCGGATGATACGAAAGTCGGAGGAGTTGTTGACAGTGAGGAAGCATGTGGCAGGTTACAGCAGGATATAGAGAAGCTGCAGAGCTGGGCAGAAAGGTGGCAGATGGAATTCAATGTAGCTAAGTGCGAGGTGATTCACTTTGGGAAGAATAACAAAAAGATGGGGTACTGGGCTAATGGTCGGATACTTGGTAGTGTGGATGAGCAGAGGGATCTTGGTGTCCATGTACACAGATCTCTGAAAGTTGCCACCCAGGTAAATAGTGCGGTGAGGAAGGCATATGGCGTACTGGCTTTTATTGGTAGAGGAATTGAGTTCCGGAGTCCTGAGGTCATGATGCAGTTGTATAAGACTCTGGTACGGCCGCATCTGGAATATTGTGTGCAGTTTTGGTCGCCATACTATAGGAAGGATGTGGAGGCATTGGAACGGGTGCAGAGGAGGTTTACCAGGATGTTGCCTGGTATGGAAGGAAAATCGTATGAGGAAAGACTGAGGCACTTGGGGCTGTTTTCACTAGAGAAAAGAAGGTTTAGGGGTGACTTGATTGAGGTGTACAAGATGATTAGAGGGTTAGATAGGGTCGACAGTATGAACCTTTTCCCGCGTATTGAGTCGGGTATTACAAGGGGGCATAGCTTTAAATTAAGGGGGGGTAGATATAGGACTGATGTTAGGGGTAGGTTCTTCACTCAGCGAGTTGTTAGTTCATGGAATGCCCTGCCAGTAACAGTGGTGGACTCTCCCTCTTTATGGGCATTTAAGAGGGCATTGGATAGGTATATGGAGGATAGTGGGTTAGTGTAGTTTAGGTGGGCTTGGATCGGCGCAACATCGAGGGCCCAAGGGCCTGTACTGCGCTGTATTCTTCTATGTTCTATGTTCTAGTACAGCACGGAAACAGACCCTTCAGTCCAATTCGTCCATGCCGACCAGTTATCCCAACCCAATCTAGTGCCATCTGCCAGCACCCCTCTGCGTTGGCTGAATGTCCAAACTGAGGGAATAGGTTGCCAGGGAGTGCAGCACACCCTTTGCACTGCACCCGAGATCGCTCTGGCTCCTGGGATGGGTCTGGAAGCTACAGCATCGGGAGAGATGTGAATGGTGAAGATATACCAAGGGAAAACCAAAATGTGGGTCAACCGCCTGCATTGTTTTTGTTTAAAAATCTGGGTAATGTACAGGCCAGGGGATACGCAAGCAGAGAACGCGGTGTTGGTGCCAACCTCTGCTAGGCTTTACGTCTAAATGCAGCTTTGGAAAAGAACCTAAGACTGCGCCAAGAAAGTTTTGTTCAGGGCGGTCTGTTATCCCCTGGAGTGGTTCCTGTCCTTGTTGTGAGGTACATGTGTTTTGGTCCGTTTATTCCCGGTTTATTGGGAGGTGAACGTGTTGCAATGAACTTCCTGCCTGTGCAGTTACAGCCAAAAGTACAAGACAGCAGGTGAAGTATGGGAGACCGTGCAGACCACAGATGCTGGAAGTCAGGGTCAACAGAAGCGAGGCCAGCCTGAAACGTTAACTTTCCTGCTCCTCTGATGCTGTCTGAGCTGCTCTGCTCTTCCAGCCTCCCATCATTGACTCTAAACATAGCACAAGGGGGAGGGGAGGAGTTTACTGTCCCACTAAAAGCAGGATGTTGGTGCTAATTAGAGTCATAGAGTTCTTCAGCATGGAAACAGACCAACTCATCCATGCCGACCAGGTATCCCAACCTAATCTCGTCCTTCGGTCCATCTTGTCCATGCTGACTAGACATCCTAACCCAATCTAATCCCATTTGCCAGCACCCGGCCCATATCCCTCCAAACCCTTCCTATTCATATACCCATCCAAATGCCTTTAAATGTTGCAATTATACCAGCCTCCACCACATCCCCTGGCAGCTCATTCCATACACGTACCACCCTCTGCGTGAAAACATTGGCCCTCAGGTCCCTTTTATATCTTTCTCCTCTCACCCTAAACCTATGCCCACTAGTTCTAGACTCCCCAACCCAGGGAAAAGACCTCGTCTGTTTACCCCATCCATGCCCCTCATGATGAGCTTGAATCTCAGAGATTTGAGGCCATGATAAAAGCTAACATTCCCATTAAGTCCTGACGGAATCAGAGATGCTGTCTTTCTGATGTGACATTAATCAAAGCCCCCTTCGGTGGGGAAGGGCCGGGAGGTGGGTAGATCCAAAAAATCTCAAGGCGCTATTTCAATGGAGAGAATCAAGGCTTCATCCACCCCCCCATACTGATTCCTCACCCCGACATCTCAAAATAAGGAGGGGGGCTGTTGTCGCATCGCTGTTAGTGGGAGGTTACTGCGCCACGCGTTCTCCTTTACACTTCCTTCGGGGACACCATGAGTGTTTCATTGGCATTCTGGAATGTCCTGAGGTGCTACGTAAATGCAGTGGCATGGTGATAATGTCCCGGGGGGGGGGGGGGGGGCTCAGATTTAATGCTGAGCAGATCAGAGCGGGATTCCGCTGGTGGAAATTAAATTCACTTGAATCGATCAGGAACCGAAAGTCCATCTCAGTGACGGTGAGTGAGAAATTGTCAGTGACGGTGGGAAAAACCCATCTGGGTCACTAATGTCCTGACCTTGAGGGAGGGGAATCTTCCCTCCTTACCCAGTCTGGCCTACATGTGACTGCAGTGATGTGGGTGACTCTTAACTGCCCCCTGAAATAGCCAAGTGAGACCCTCAAGGGGTAAATAGGGAAGGGTAATAAACACTGACCTTGTTATGGATGAGGGTTTAGGACACCACTGTTTTCAATTGCGCCGTGTGGACACTTTTAACCAACCTCTTCAGAGATGGTACAGTCCACCCTCTGGAACAGGTGGGACTTGGACCCCCTATTCCAGAGGTAGGAACATTACCACTATACCACAAGAGCCCATGCCCATTGACTGTGAGTTGTTTTACTGTCAGGGTGAGGCAGCACAGAAATAGCAGCGTTGGATATTACCACAAGGAAATGAACAGGAATAGGCCATTCAGCCCCTCAAGCCTGCTGTGCCTTTCAATAGGATCATGACTGTTTGTTTAGAATTAATTGAATGGAATTAGCTTTACTGTCGCACGTAATCTCAAGAGTGCAGTGAAAGATTTGCCAGTTGCCACATACAGTGCCATTTTAGCTCCATCTCAGTGTAGGGTCCTTTATGCATAAAGCAGGAATACCAGGAAAACAATGTTTAGAAAGTGAAACATTACAGTCCCTCCTCCTAACTGGTAGGAACGCAAAGGCATAGTTAACGGTTCGACCCCTCAATCCGTAAGCGTCTGGTCACGCTGAGCTCACAAAGACTCGACCTTCCCCACCCCACTGTGGGATCGACCTCACCCCCCACCAGCCACCCCGCAGTGCCTACTCCCCTGCTCCCACACTCCTCACATCCACTTTCCCTGTAACCCTCAATTCCCCGACTGATCAAGATTCTCTCGATCTCAGCCTTAAATATGCGCACGGACTCTACCCCCACGGCTCTCTGGGGCAAGGAGTTCCAAAGACTCTTGACCCTCACAGAAGAAATTCCTCCTCAATCTTGGTCTTCAGTTGGTGCCCTTTTACTCTGAGACTGTGCCCTCTGGCCCTAGACCCTCCCATGATGGGAACATCCTTTCAGCACTCAACATTATGTCAGCCACCTAGAATCGTACACATGTTCCCAAAACTGATGTCAAAACTAATATTCTTTGTGTTCCTTTGTGTTTAGGAATTCATCACGGAGCTATTAAGGAAGTTACAGGGACTTCATAAAGTGGAGGTGCAGAAGGTTGGACTGGAGTCCCCCCAACAACACTAAGAGGCTGTTGATAGACATTACTGGGCTGTGAAGGGGAATTTCTTTTAAAGAATTCTTTTGGCACTGTTGTAGAAACTAAATGGCATGTATTTTGCTTGCCTCTTGCTAATGCAGAATAAGCTTTCAAAGGCAATTATTTTGCCGGATATATAAAATGTTTTGTTTTTGGTTGTTTTTTTTTGTTAATGCAATTAAAGAGATTGACACAGGCTCTGGGTTTCTCTGGTTTGAATACACAATCCCTCTGCTTGTGTTACTTTCAGCAGCTTTCCAATGGATTAGTTAATGAAGGCACGCACACACAGACAGACAGACAGAGACACAGACAGAGACAGACACACAGACACAGACATACACACAGAGACACAGACACACGCGCACACACACACACACAGATAAAGGTAGGGCAAGAAATACTGGGAGAATGCTCCAGATGGTATCTGTGGAAAGAGAAAAGCAGCGTTTCAGGTCAGTCACCTTCCTGTAACCCAAGCGTAGAGGAACATAAGTTTCTTTCTCTCTCTCTGCCATCTCTTTTGGCAGTTTCCGGCACTGTGTACTTTCATTGTGGATTTCCAGCATGTGCACCAGTTCACTGCAGTTCAGAAGGAAAGACCTTTCCTCTAGACCAGCCACCACACACATTGCTGCTCTTTGGAGACAGTCAATACACAAGGTCAGGTAATGCTTCTGATCTCCTGCTGTACCTGAGATGTGTTGCTGAACACTGCATAATTTTCGAGGGACAGAGAGCAGAAAGAAGGTGGGGTCAAAGGACTCGGGCAAAGGAGACCCTGGCCATTTGGCCCATCGAGTGTACTCTGCTGTTCCATAAGGACATAGCTGGTGTGGTTGCAGTGCAAATTCAGAACTGATCTGTAATCAATGGCTTTGTTTTTGGAAGACTTTTCCAGAGTCTGTATATGGAAATATTCCCTAATTTCACTTATCAAAGATCTGTACCCACTCATTCCCAAACCACCCGGTCAGTCCTCCCAATCTCCCCAAGTGGCTGATATCTTAATAACTTCCCAAATAAATCATTCCTTAGCCTAAATTCCACAGAATGGCCAACCCTCATGACTGTAATCTCACCTCGTCACGTGTAATCTCCCTGCGGAGCCCTTGGCTCACATCCGGAGAAAATTCCTGAGTGTGGAACTTCCCAACACAAGGACTGGAGGTTGAGAAGACTGACCCCTTGCTGCAGCTGGGCAGGTTGCAGCTCACTCAGGAGAGTCCAACTGCCCATTGAAACAGGAGTGCAGCCTCACAGCCTCCTCTTCTGGGTCCAAACAGCAGCACAGAATTGTTACAGCACAGGAGGAGCCCATTTGGCCCATCGTGTCTGCGCTGGCTTGCTATATGCACTTGTGCCAATCTCCTGTATCTCCCCCATTCCTTTCTGTTTTACTCCGAGTAACCTGCTGATGCCCCTTTTGAATGACTCAACTGAACCTGCCTCCACCATATTTTAAGACCGTGCACTCTACACCCTAACTACTCACTGAGTGAAAATGTTTCTCCACCCTCACTTCTCTTGCAGATCACTTTAAATCTATACCCTTCCTGTTCTTGTCGCTTTTGTCAGGCAGGAACGCCTCCCTATCTACTCTATCCAGGTCCACTCAATTTTGGAAACTTCTTTGAGATCTCCTTCTGTCGCAGTTCCAACGCAGAGGTTTGCAGGATTTGATGTTTTTTTTGGGTTGTGGACCAGCATCCAGTTTTAAGCAGCCCCATGTTCGATGTATCTGCTGCAGTGTGAGTGACGGTGTTCAGACCTCACTCAAACCACCGTTTCCTCCTTTGGGTTCTCTGTTTTTATTTTGAAGTTGTCGGTTTTCCACGGAGTCTGCCATGTATTCTGTAATTTAACCCAGTAGCTTTCATGATTATAGGGATCCCAAAGAGTTTGAGGACTTTGTGTATGATTGGTACAATGGACCTGAGCACATTAGGATGATGTGGTACTCTGTAAAGTTATTGCTAACTCAGGAACCACTCAGTTTCTACACAAGTTCCCACTGACAAGATGGCAGTAATGACTAGATCCTCTGGTTTAATGATGGTGACTGAGGGAAAACTATTGGCCAGGCAGGACTCTCCAGCTCTTCAAAACAATGTCTGGGGCTGTCCTTCTGTCCATTGAAGGAGCCTTAGTTTAAACTTCACATTTAAAGGCTCAACTCCTTTGACAGTGTGGCACTCCCTCATTGCTGTGGGATCTTTAATTATTCACAGGATGAGGATGTCACTGGCTGGGCCAGAATTTATTGTCCATCCCTAACTGCACAGTGGGTGGTTAAGAGTCAACCTCATTGCTGTGGGTCTGGAGTCACGCGTAGGCCAGACCAGGTAAGGATTCCTTTCCTAACAGACGTCAGTGAACCAGATTCCCCACCGCACCCCCCCCAAACAATTCAGCAACAGATTCAGGCCTTCATTAGGCCCTTAACTCCAGGTTTTTTTTTTAATTGAGTTCATCTACTATGGTAGGATTTGAACCCAGTTCCCCCCAACGTCACATGGGGTCTCTGAATTAACAGTCCCTTAATAATGCCACTAGGCCATCACCTCCACCACAGTGTCTGTTCAAGGCTCTGGGATGGGTGGCTCAGTGGTTAGCACTGCTGCCTCACAGTGCCAGGGACCTGGGTTCGATCCCACCCTCGGGGACTGTCTAGGTGGAATTTGCATGTTCTCCCCGTGTCTGCGTAGGTTTCCTCCCACAGTCCAAAGATGGAGAGAGTTAAAAGACGAGGTTTTTTTCCCAGAGGTGGGGGAGTCCAGAACTAGAGCGCATAGGTTCAGTGTGAGAGGGGAAACATTGAAAAGGGACCTCAGAAGCAACGTTTTCTCCCAGAGGGTGGGGGAGTCCAGAACTAGAGGGCATAGGTTTAGGATGAGATGGGGCAAGAGACCTAAGGGGCAACTTTTTCACGCAGAGGGTGGTACGTGTATGGAATGAGCTGCCAGAGGAAGAGGTGGAGGCTGGTACAATTACAACATTTAAAAGGCATCTGGATGAGTATATGAATAGGAAGGGTTTAGAGGGATATGGGCCAAGTGCTGGCAATGGGACGAGGTTAGATTAGGATATCTGGTCGGCATAGATGAGTTGGACTGAAGGGTCTGTTTCTGTGCTGTACAGCTCTTTGACTCTATGGCTCTATGTGCAGGTTAGGGTGGATTGGCCATTCTAAATTGCCCATAATGTCCAATGATGTGCAGGTTAGGTGGGTTAGCCGTGGGAAATGCAGGGTTACAGGGATAGGGTCTGTCACAAAACAAGTTCCTTTTTTCTTGGCTCTGTCCTTGATTTGTTTCAGAGGGACAGTAAACCAGGCCGGGCTCCAATCAGCCTGGTTTGGTACAGAGATGACAAAGAATTTTGATAGGCCTTTTGTTTATATGTAAACGGATGAGACTTCAGGCCAAAGTGGCCATGCATTAGAAGTGACCTGTATAATGAAAGGGGAGCGGTCAGCTCTCTGGCTGAGCTGGGCTGAGCAGTTTTACTTCAGTCTTGAACTGGTGAGGAGTTCAACAGTGAGGAAACTCTCTCTCTCTCTTTCTCTTTCTACCTTCAACTTCACCCTGTAAGCATGTGTTCCATTTATACTGGGTTTTAAAGGGAGTTTGCTTATTGGGACTGTTGTGTATATTCGGAACAGCATAATTAAGTCCAGTTTCGATAGACTGAGTTCTGTAGGGGTTCTTTGTGTTTCATTGTGTAATTTTGTGAATACATGTTTTGTCTGTTTTAAACCTGGTAGTCAACCTTGCTAACTTACTCCGGGTAATTTTCACTGTGCACTTACCAAAGCAAATTGCAAAGTTGTGGTCTGGGCTGCCTGCTTAAGAACATTTTGAGTGGTCTGGCCTAGTCCATAATAGATTGGGGACTCCTTGTGGGATTTCAAACAGCGAGTGGTAGGTGTTAATGTCTTTATTTCGGGTGTTGGTTTGGTTGGGTAGACAAAGTTCGGGATAAGAATGGCCCTTTCCGTCGCTAAACCTTTTCTGGATGTGGATGTGGTGATTTTGGAAGTTTTGCAAAAGGTGAATGATGCCAAGCTGGAAGACTTAGCAGAGAAGCTGGAATTGGAACTGCCTGCTTCTGTGAGGAAGGGAGGGATAATTACAGCAGTAGCTCAGTATTTAAACCTGCTGGAGAAACCATCAGAATCTGTAGAGATGGCAAGGATTCAATTGCAAATAAAGCAGCTTGAGTTAGAGGCGAGAGATAAGGAGAGGGCAGCAGGAATGGAACAGTTTGAGTTACGATTAAAAGCGGAAGAGAAAAAGAGAGAGCAGCACAACAGAGAGAAAAGAGAGAGCTTTTGAACTTTAAAAACTGACACTTAAAAAGGAAAGTCAGCTGAAAAAGTGCGAGATAAAGGCTGAGGGTAGGCTTAGTGTGGAAGAGAGGAGGGTGAGCAAGCCCCTGGTCATCAGAACCTAGCGCAAAACTGTTAAAATACGTTCAAACATTGCCTAGAGTTGATGAGAAGGATGTGGAAGCCTTTTTCATCTCATTTTAAAAGGGGGCTAAACAAATGTAGTGGCCAATGGTAATGTGGGTTTTGTTGATCCAAACTAAACTTGTAGGTAGGGCTCGTCAAGTATTCACATCCCTATCAGAGGAGGTATCCGGGGAGTATGAGGAAGTGAAAAAGCCATTTTAAATGCATATGAGCTTATGCCAGAAACCTATTGACAATGTTTCAGGATTCTAAGGAGGGACCCTGGTCAAACCTATATTGAGTTTGAAAGGATCAAACAGAGTAATTTCGATAGATGGATAAGTGCTTTAAAAATTGAGTAAATCTATGATGCCCTGAGGGAGGTGATTATTTTGAAAGAATTCAAAAATTCACCGCCTGAAGTAATGCAACTCCTGGGGAAGAGCAGTGAGTTAAAACAGCGAGGTTAGCAGCTGGAGGGGCTGATGATTATGAGCTGGTCCATAAAACTCGGTTTGGCTTCCAGAATCAATTTCAGTCCCTGAGGGATAGAAACTGGGGCAGAGAGAAATCCTCACGGGGAAAGGGAAAGGTAGATCTCAGTGAAGATCGCAAGGATAACTTCCCACAGGGTAAAAAAGAAACCCTTGAGGGGGACAAAGAAGTTAAAAAGCTCCAGTGTTTTCATTGTAATAAAGTGGGCCACACAAAATCACAGTGTTGGTGGGCTAGGAGAAAGCCAGATGTAGGAAAACCAGACAAGCCTGGGATTTTTGTTGGACTAGTTACAAAAAGCACAAGGGAAGTTAGACAACTACCTCAGAGTGTACAATATGATCAGAGATTGGTTAAGGGCATTTAAACAGGCATTGGATAGGCATATGGAGGATAGTGGGATAGTGTAGGTTAGGTGGGCTTGGATCGGCGCAACATCGAGGGCCAAAGGGCCTGTACTGTGCTGTATTTTTCTATGTTCTATGTTCTAAGGAGCAAGTGCCAGATCTGCTTAAAAAATGCACATGCAAGGGTAAAGTTTATTCACAGAAGCCAGGAGCAGTAGGTAAGGAGGTTACAATATTAAGGGACACAGGATCCTCTCAGTCTGTAATGCTGAAGGATGAGGAGATATGTACTCCTGAGGGAATATTGCCAGAAAGATACCGGTATCAGGAATTCACGGTGAGACAAAAAGTACTCAGTTATGTAACGTGAGGCTAGAGAGTCCAGAGAAGAGTGAAGAATCTGTGGTGGGAGTATTGGACAAACTCGCAACTCCAGGAATACAGTTTGTCATTGCAAATGATTTATCTGATTCACCAGTAGGTGTGCTGCCTACTCTAGTTGAAAAGCCATTGGAAATGCAGGAAACTGAAGGATATTTATCCAGGAATTTTCCCTGATTGTGTAATCACAAGATCACAGAGGCACAAGCTGAAGCAGGAGAGATCAAAAGGCACAGATAAGGAAGCTAACATAGTGTTATCTGAGACTTTTCTTGATCAGACAAGTGGAACAGAGAAGGAGGAAATAGGTAAACATGCCAGTATCTTTAGCTCTGCTAAGCTGATTGAATTACACCAGGAAGATGAGGAGTTAAAACAGTTATATCAAAAGGCATTAACAGAGAAGGAAAGTGAATGCATTCCTGTGTTTTGTTACTTAACAAATGATGTCTTAATGAGGAAATGGAGATGAGAAATGGGCAGATGAGAAATGGGCAGAGATTCATCAAATTGTTTTGCCAGTAGGGTATAGAAAGGAGGTGCTGCGAGTGGCACATGAGCTACCACTTGGAGGTCATTTAGGGGTGAGGAAAACACAGGCTAAAATACAAAGACCTTTTCACTGGCCTGGACTACACAAGGAGGGAGTTGAATTTTGCCAGACGCGTCATACATGTCAGCTAATTGGAAAACCCCAGGCAGTAATAAAACCTGCACCTTTAATACCTATTCCAGCATTTGAGGAACCTCTCACAAGAATCTTGATTGATTGTGTAAGTACTCTACTTCAAACAAAAAGTGGGAATAAGGATTTATTAACAATAATGGATGTGTCGACTAGATTTCCAGAGGGCAATCCGATTTTGCGACATCACAGCAAAAAGGGTTGTAGAAGAATTACGTAAATTTTTTTATTAGATACAGATTACCAATAGAGATCCAGTCAGATTAAGAATCAAATTTCACATCCAAACTATTCAAGGAGATTATGGATAACTTGGGAATAAAGCAATTCATGCTACCATCCAGAATCACTGAGAGCACTAGAGAGATGCTCCATCTACTGAAGACCATGTTGAGGGCTTATGGTCAGGATTATCCAGATAATTGGGATAAGGGAGTTTCGTTTATACTTTTTGCAATCAGAGATGCACTGAATGAATCGACCAAATTCAGTCCATTTGAATTAATTTTGGGGTATGAAGTAAGAGGATCGTTAAAATTGATGAAGGAGACATTAATAAGTCAGAATTCAGAGACCACCCATTTGGAGTACGGGTCAAATTTTAGGGAGCGATTAAATAGAGCTGGAGAGTTAGCTGGACAACATTTAAAAATATCACAGCATACAGTGAAACAGGAAGCAGATAAGACATCACAAATTTGTAATTGGGGATACGGTATTGGATACTTCCAGTAACAGAGGAGCCTTTAAAAGCAAGATTTAGTGGACCGTCTCAAATTAAGAGGAAATTGAGTGAGGTGAACGACTTGATAAGGATTCCAGACAGGAAGAAATCTCAGAGTGTGTCAAGTGAATATGCTCAGAAAGTATTTTGATAGGGAAGGAAAGCAAGAGGAGATGGTGTTAATGATTATAGTACAGAAGGAAGAACCACGTTCAGAGGATTCTGAATTGGACATTCCTCAAATCAAGTTGGACAATGAGGAAGTTGTCAAAAATTGGGATACATTATTGAGTTACCTTGCACAAGGAAATCGAAATGACCTAAACGATTATTACTATTACATGGGGAGATATGCAGAATTAAACTGGGAAGTACGGACCTAGTTGTGCATGATGTAGATATAGGGAGATGCTGTTCCAATTAAGCAACATCCTTATAGGCATAACCCTCTAAAGTTGGCAGAGATTCAGAAGGAGATGGAGCGCATGCTCCAAGATGGCATAATCAAAGTGAGTTACAGTGACTGGAGCTCACCCATAGTCATGGTGCCAAAGCCAGATGGTACCCAATGGTTATGTGTGGATTATCGCATAGTCAATGCCGTTACAAAGGCTGATACATATCCAATTCCACAGTTGGAGGACTGTGTCAAAGTTGGAGGGCAAGCAACTTACATTTCTAAATTGGACTTGCTCAAAAGCTATAGGCAAGTACCTCTATCAGAGAGAGCAAAGGCAATTTCAGCTTTCGTAACACCAAATGGACTATGTCAGTTCAAAGTCATGCCATTTGGTATGAAAAACACTCCAGCCACATTTCAGAGACTGACTAATAAGGTCATTGCGGGATTATCAACTGTATGTTGTACATTGATGACCTGGTGATTTTTAGTCCCTCATGGAAGGAACATTTACAGTATTTATCACTCTTGTTAGATTGATTTCGGAAGGCAGGCTCGGTGGGAAACCCAGCTAAAAGTTAATTTGCCAAAGCCCAAGTCACCTTCCTGGGCCTTGATATTGGACATGGACAAATGGCCCCACGGGATGTGAAAACGAAAGTAACTGGGGAATTTCCCACACCATCGACAATAAAAGCAGTACTACAGTTCCTGGGGTTGAATGGATTTTATCGAAAGTTTGTGCCGAACTTTAGCAGTGTGGCTGCTCCACTCATCGAATTGTTAAAAAAGGGCAAGACGTTTCACTGTACAGCAGACTGTCAAAAGGCATTTGACAGCCTAAACGCGGTGTTAGCCACTGCCCCAGTACTAGCCACACCGGAAATACACAAAGGCTTTCAAGGTGCCAGTGATGTGGGTGTCGGTGTGGTATTCCTGCAGGAGGATGACGAGGGGAGAGAAAGACCCATCGAGTATTGTTCCAGGAAGTTAAACATTCACCAACAGAAAGATTCAACGGTGGAGAAAGAGACTTGAAGCTTGGTGTTGGCATTACAACATTTCAGTGTCTATGTTACTAGCAATGTGTCTGGGACAATCATATACACTGAGCACAACCCATTGACATTTGTGGCAAAATGTAAGGACACAAACGCAGCCTGTTTAGATGGAGCTTGTAGTTACAGCCATTCGATGTGACAATTGTGCAGGTGGCAGCTCGTGAAAACGTGATTGTCGATGCGTTATCGAGACTTGAATGAGATACAGAGGCATTCAATGGTGGGTGTACCGCAGTGTGAATTTGCATGGGGTTGTGCATGTTTGCATGTTTATGGTTAGTAGAGTGTATATGTGTGTTTAGACTACTAACCGGGGTTTGAAGGGTTAAAAATGAAGCTATCGTTTGGTATTGATGGTTCATTTTTGTTTTAAGGGGGGAGGTGTCACAAATCAAGTCCTTTTTTTAACTAAAAGGCTCCTTGGCTCAAGGAGACTCTGTCCTTGATTTTTCTTCAGAGGGGCAATAAACCAGGCCGGGCTCCGATCAGTCTGGTTTGGTACAGAGCTGAAAAGGATTTTGAGAGGCCTTTTGTTTCTATGTAAACAGATGAGACTTCAGGCCAAGGTGGTCATGTTTTAGAAGTGACCTGTATAATGAAAGGGGAGCGGTCAGCTCTATCACTGAGCTGAGCTGAGCTGTTTTAGTTCAGTCTTGAACTGGTTGGAAGTTCAACAGGAAGCTGTGTGGAAACTCTCTCTTTTCTACCCTTCAACTTCACCCTGTAAGCATGGGTTCCATTAATCGACATTTCGGGCATAAGCCCTTCATCAGGATGAAGCCCGAAACGTCGATTCTCCTGTTCCTTGGATGCTGTCTGACCTGCTGTGCTTTACCAGCAACACATTTTCAGCTCTGATCTCCAGCATCTGCAGACCTTACTTTCTCCTTGTGTTCCATTAATACTGGGTTTTAAAGGGAGTTTGCTTATTGGGACTGTTGTGTATATTCGGAACAGCATAATTAAGTCCAGTTTCGATAGACTGAGTTCTGTAGGGGTTTGTCATTCTGTTCTTTATGTTTCATTGTGTAATTTTGTGGATAAATTTTTGTCTGTTTTAAAATCTAGTAGTCAACCTCGCTATCTTAATCCGGGTAATTTTCACCGTACACTTACTGAAACAATTTGCAAAGTTATAGTCTGGGGCTGCCTGCTTCAGAATGTTTTGAGTGGCCTGGTCTAGTCCATTACAGGTGGGTCTGGGTGGGGTGCTCTTCAGAGTGTCAGTGTGGATTTAATGGGCCGAATGACCTGCTTCCACACTCTGTGGACTCTATAAATAGGGCCTGAACTCTCAATGTTTATGAGTCAGTGACAAGTGAGCTATCCACAGATAACAGTGTGGCCTGGAGGATTTCGAGGAAGGGAGAGGCTGTGACCATGAAGGGATTGCACAACAAGGGTGAGAATTGTGCTGGCCTGGAGCCAGTCAGCGAGAAGCACAACATTCGATCAACTGCGATTCATGGAGGATGAGGGGAATGGTGAGCAGGAGTGGGAGATCTGGATTATATTTGCATGAAGCTGCTGCCCCTCTTTCTTCCAGCCTCTTACGTCATGCAGAAGGCAAGCATCAGCAGATGCTGCCAGACCTACTGAGTTTCTCCGGCAATTTCTGTATTTAACAATTAAAAAGAAAACCAATTGGCTGCTTATTACTATTGGGTAGGATCTTGCTGTGCACAAGGCAGCTGTCGTGCACCTTCTGTTTCACAAGTGACTGGCCCTGACTGAAACATTTCATTTGCCTTAAAGCCCCAGCCCAAAGCTGTGAAAGGCGCTATGAAAATGCAAGCCATTTTAAAAACTCCTGCGGTGAAGTGTGTGTTTAATGGGATAGACCCGTGGGTCAGACCTCCATCCCTCCTTGTGGGATCATTGACCAAGACGTGAATCTTTGAGATTTGATGTTATGGTTGTCACAATCAGCTGATCAAATTCTCTGTCCTTTTCTGTCTCTCGGGAAGATTACCCTCAACACAACCTGTTGCTCACAACCACGGGCTGGTCATAAGGGAAAAGGATTTTCAAAGCAGAATTCCAGGAATGGTCAGGATAAAGGGATGTTGGTCAGTGTCCATTTGCTATAGGCTGTTGCCAGCAGACTGCACCTTCCACTGAGCCACCATGCCATCCCAGTCTAATATACAGTCTGATCATTGGTGAAATGTGGGATATTGTAGTTAATTAATTCATTGACACATTCTGAAATGATTCACAGAGGAAGTGTGGCTCTTGTAGTAATGTCTCTGTGAGGCAGCAGTACTAACCACTGAGTCATTGTGACACCCCAGATTTGATGGGCCAAAGGGCTTTTATCTGTGTTGTACTCCCGGTGTTAAAAAAGAGCTAAGGGGCAACTTTTTCACACAGAGGGTGGTGCGTGTATGGAATGAGCTGCCAGAGGAAGTGGTGGAGGCTGGTACAAAGCATTTAAAAGGCATCTGGATGGGTATATGAATAGGAAGGGTTTGGAAGGATATGGGTCAAGTGCCGGCAAATGGGGCAGATATATGGTCAGCGTGGTGAGTTGGACTGAAGGGTCTGTTTCCACACTGTATATCTCTCTGACTCTAATTCCACCTGCGCTCTGGTGTAAACAGCTAACCGATAAACGCCGCCTTTGAATTTCAGAATAATTTGTACACAGCATTGTTATTCCCATCTTGTTTATACATTATACAGTTTGAATGTCCCTTTTGAATTGGAGTCAGGAAATTCCTGTTCCCAAAATTCCTTGGCGTCCTTGTTCACTGAAATCTTTGTATAATCTGTTTCTCAGTATAATTGTTGTTCCCTGTATCATGGGACCTCTCATTAGCTGCATGTATTTTTCCTGTTGTGTATTTATTCTGCACACTAAACATTTAATTTGATGTCTTTCATTTGCCCTCAACCATAGTTCCTATTAATTTCTCTGATTTTCTTTCAAGTCCTTGAGATTTATTTGAAGATTTTATACACATTATTCACATTGCAAATAGTAATCAGAGTAAGCAAACTCAAACTGTGTTCAGAGCACCCTAGACATTCCATGACCAGATTACAGATTCAGTAAAATCCGGATTGGTTAGGAATTAAAATCCTGGAATTCCCTCCCTAGGGGCATTGTGGGTCAACCCACAGCACATGGACTGCAACGGATCAGGAAGGCAGCTCACCCCCACCTTTTCAGGGGGCAACTAGGGACAGGAAATAAATGCCAGCCAGTGACGCCCACGACCCAGAGTTGAATATATAAAATCAAAATCCCAGAGCTGTTACTAATGTCACTAGAATAGTAATCCGGAAATACAAACAGGGAATGCTGGAGCCTGGCAGCATCCTGGGAGAGAGGGACAGAGTTGACAGTTTGAGTCCAGTAGCTCTTCATCAGAATTGAACGGAGATGGAAAATGCTGTGAATGAATAAACGAATGGTTTTATTGTCATGTGTATTTTAGTGAGAAAAACATTAAAATACATTCAGTCCTGCTATAACACACGTTTCTTCACTGCAGGTTGGCTGTAAAGTGATTGAAGAGTTTAGACCGTTATTGGTAGAACTTTCCTGACCCGTTTTGGTTGTAACACGATTCCACACCCAATGGTTTAAATGTTACTCCTTTTGCTCAATTTCCTTCTAACATAAGATTGCACAAGAATTATCGTGTTAGGTCAGAACCAACTGGACAGCGAAGAGCTTTTCCACTGTCGCTCTTTTGAATACGAGGAAAAAGATCGAAAGATGGAGCTTAAACAGAGTCCCTCAGTCGTGAGCCGGCTCATGGCCAACACGGCCAGCACCACGGTCTCCATTCAACTCCTCACCGCCATCACCAACCATCACCACCACCTCCACTCAACCATCACCACCACCTCCACTCAATCATCACCACCACCTCCACCCAACTCCTCACCACACTCTCCACCCAACTCCTCACCACCACCTCCACCCAACTCCTCACCACCACCTCCACCCAACTCCTCACCACACTCTCCACCCAACTCCTCACCACCACCTCCACCCAACTCCTCACCACCACCTCCACCCAACTCCTCACCACCACCTCCACCCAACTCCTCACCACACTCTCCACCCAACCATCACCACCATCTCCACCCAATCATCACCACCACCTCCACCCAACTCCTCACCACCACCTCCACCCAACTCCTCACCACCACCTCCACCCAACTCCTCACCACCACCTCCACCCAACTCCTCACCACCACCTCCACCCAACCATCACAACCACCTCCACCCAACTCCTCACCACCACCTCCACCCAACTCCTCACCACCACCTCCACCCAACTCCTCACCACCACCTCCACCCAACTCCTCACCACCACCTCCACCCAACTCCTCACCACCACCTCCACCCAACTCCTCACCACCACCTCCACCCAACCATCACAACCACCTCCACCCAACTCCTCACACCACCTCCACCCAACTCCTCACCACCACCTCCACCCAACTCCTCACCACCACCTCCACCCAACCATCACAACCACCTCCACCCAACTCCTCACCACCACCTCCACCCAACTCCTCACCACCACCTCCACCCAACTCCTCACCACCACCTCCACCCAACTCCTCACCACCACCTGCACCCAACCATCACCACCACCTCCACCCAACTCCTCACCACCACCTCCACCCAACCATCACAACCACCTCCACCCAACTCCTCACCACCACCTCCACCCAACTCCTCACCACCACCTCCACCCAACTCCTCACCACCACCTCCACCCAACTCCTCACCACCACCTCCACCCAACTCCTCACCACCACCTCCACCCAACCATCACAACCACCTCCACCCAACTCCTCACCACCACCTCCACCCAACTCCTCACCACCACCTCCACCCAACTCCTCACCACCACCTCCACCCAACTCCTCACCACCACCTCCACCCAACTCCTCACCACCACCTCCACCCAACTCCTCACCACCACCTCCACCCAACCATCACCACCACCTCCACCCAACTCCTCACCACCACCTCCACCCAACTCCTCACCACCACCTCCACCCAACTCCTCACCACCACCTCCACCCAACCATCACCACCACCTCCACCCAACTCCTCACCACCACCTCCACCCAACTCCTCACCACCACCTCCACCCAACCATCACCACCACCTCCACCAAACTCCTCACCACCACCTCCACCCAACCATCACCACCACCTCCACCCAACTCCTCACCACCACCTCCACCCAACTCCTCACCACCACCTCCACCCAACTCCTCACCACCACCTTCACTCAACCATCACCACCACCTCCACCCAACCATCACCACCACCTCCACCCAACTCCTCACTACCACCTCCACCCAACCATCACCACCACCTCCACCCAACTCCTCACCACCACCTCCACCCAATCATCACCACCATCTCCACCCAACTCCTCACCACCACCTTCACTCAACCATCACCACCACCTCCACCCAACCATCACCACCACCTCCACCCAACTCCTCACCACCACCTCCACCCAACTCCTCACTACCACCTCCACCCAACCATCACCACCACCTCCACCCAACTCCTCACCACCACCTCCACCCAACTCCTCACCACCACCTCCACCCAACCATCACCACCACCTCCACCAAACTCCTCACCACCACCTCCACCCAACCATCACCACCACCTCCACCCAACTCCTCACCACCACCTCCACCCAACTCCTCACCACCACCTCCACCCAACTCCTCACCACCACCTTCACTCAACCATCACCACCACCTCCACCCAACCATCACCACCACCTCCACCCAACTCCTCACTACCACCTCCACCCAACCATCACCACCACCTCCACCCAACTCCTCACCACCACCTCCACCCAATCATCACCACCATCTCCACCCAACTCCTCACCACCACCTTCACTCAACCATCACCACCACCTCCACCCAACCATCACCACCACCTCCACCCAACTCCTCACCACCACCTCCACCCAACTCCTCACTACCACCTCCACCCAACCATCACCACCACCTCCACCCAACTCCTCACCACCACCTCCACCCAACTCCTCACCACCACCTCCACCCAACCATCACCACCACCTCCACCCAACCATCACCACCACCTCCACCCAACCATCACCACCACCTCCACCCAACCATCACCACCACCTCCACCCAACTCCTCACCACACTCTCCACCCAACCATCACCAGCACCTCCACCCAACCATCACCACCACCTCCACCCACCTCCTCACCACCACCTCCACCCAACCATCACCACCACCTCCACCCAACTCCTCACCATGCTCTCTACCCAAACATCACCAACCATCACCACCACCTCCACCCAACCACCCACCGCCATCTCCCTCCATCCCCTCACGACGATCTCTCTCCCTCCGTCCCCTCACCATCTCCATCCATCCCGTCAACACCATCACCACCATCTCCTCACCATCCCTCCCTCCAGCCAATGTCGAAGTTGCTAATGTGCCGGCACCATCTCTTGCCGTGGGGCCGATCCACCGTCATGTACGCGATGTAGCAGCCGCCAATTCTGATGCCAGGTTCCCGTGCTCGCCCAGAAAAATAAGCAGTGCCACCATGGGGTCTGCGCTGGGCACATTGGGCTCTGTGTGGCGCTCACTACAGTCAGCTCCAGGGTTCCTCAGGGCTGCCGATGCCGTCAGAGGTCGGGACAGTGGGGTAAGTAAATAGGAAAGGAAATGAAGGAGAAGCAGTGGGAGCCGATGAGTCCTGACTGAGGAGGCCGACTCTGTTGCTGTCTGGAGACAGAGGGAGAGGAGGGGTGACTGGAACTAATGGTGAGGGACCCACAACAAAAGGCAGTGTTAGTAAGACCATCAGAGGACCATAGGAGCAGAAATTAGGCCATTCAGCCCATCGAGTCTGCTCTGCCATTCAATCACGGCTGACAAGTTCCTCAATTCCATTCTCCCGCTTTCTCTCGTAATCCTTGATCCCTTTGATATTCAAGAGCATATCTATCTCAGTCTTAAATATACTCAGTGACCCGGCCCCCACAGCCTTCTGTGGCATTGAATTCCAGGGATTCCCCACTCTCTGGCTGAAGAAGTTTCTCCTTATCTCCATTCTAAAAGGTCTTCCCTTTACTCTAAGGCTGTGCCCTCGGGTCCCAGTCTCTCCTACCAATGGAAACATCTTCCCAACATCTACTCTGTCCAGGCCATTCAGTATTCTGTAAGTTTCAATTAGATCCCCCTTCATCCTTCTCAATTCCACTGAGTATAGACCCAGAGTGCTCAAAAGTTCCTCATAATAGGGGTAAAGGGGCAATTGAAATGTAAAATAGGTGTTAATGTTGGCTGTGAGAAGGAGAAAATGGACGTGCCCTCCTGAGAGCAAAGGCAATCAATAATGACAAGGAGAGGGTGGGAGATGTAAGGAGAAAGTGAGGTCTGCAGATGCTGGAGATCAGAGATGGAAATGTGTTGCTGGAAAAGCGCAGCAGGTCAGGCAGCATCTAGGGAACAGGAGAATCGACGTTTCGGGCATTCCTGAAGAAGGGCTAATGCCCGAAACGTCGATTCTCCTGTTCCCTAGATGCTGCCTGACTTGCTGCGTTTTTCCAGCAACACATTTCCATCTCATGGGAGATGTAAGGTAGAGAGGGCGCTCTCTGAAGATGTGGAACCCAATGTTAATCTTTGATGTTTTTATTCACTTGTGGGATGTGGGTGTCACTGGCTGGGCCCAGCATTTGTTACCCGTCCCTAGTTGCCCCTTGAGAAGGTGGGGGTGAGCTGCCTTCTTGAACCGCTGCAGTCCATGTACTGCAGGTTGACCCACAATGCCCTTAGGGAGGGAATTCCGGAATTCTAATCCAGCGACACTGAAGGAACAGCGATATATTTCCAAGTCAGGATGGGGAGTGGAGGGGAGATTGCAGAGGATGGTGTTCCCGTGGGTTTGGAAGGTGCTGTCTGAGGATCTTTGGTGAGTTTCTGCAGGGCATCTTGTAGAAGAGTCAGTAAAATCCCTTTAGGAAAGGAAATCTGCCGTCCTTATTCAGTGTAACTCCAGACCAACCCCAACGTGGTTGACTCTTAACTGCCCCCTGAAAGGTAGAGTGACCCACTCAGAGGGCAATTAGGGATGGGCACCAAATACTGGTCTTGCCAGATGAAACCCAAGTCTGGAGTAAAAGTAAAGATCATCTGCATTGCCCCAGTGGGTGGCTCACTCTCGCTTCCCCTGAGCGAGACGGTTACAATTTCCAGACCCACATCAGCAGCAATCCAGGCCAACACTCGAATTCACTACCAAGGGAGATGCTGCACTGTCAGAGGCACTGCTCAGGATTCAGATATTAAACCGACAGCCTTCCTGTCGTCTCAGGTGGAGAATAAAAAGCACCCAAGGTGTGGTTACGCATAGAATCCCGACAGTGTGGAAACAGGCCCTTCGGCCCAACAAGTCCACACTGACCCTCTGAAGAGTAATCTACCCAGACCCATTCCCCACCCTATTACTCAACATTTACCCCTCTCTCAGGCACCTAACCTACACATCCCTAAACGTTATGGTTAATTTAGCATAGCCAATCCACCCTAACCGATCTACGCTTCCATAGTCTTCAGTGACCCAGTACCAGGTCTATTTAAAATCACCAGCTTTCAGAGCACTGCCCCTTCATTGGGTCAAGTCACTCCATCTGATGAAGGGGCATCGCTCTGAAAGCTGGTGATTTTAAATAAACCTGTTGGACTATAACCTGGTGTCATGTGACTTCTGACTTTGTCCATCCCAGTCCAACACTGGCACTACCACGTCAGTGACCTGTGAAGCACTTTGGGATTGAGGTAGTGAAAGGTGCTATATAAATGCATTTCTTTCTTTGCAAATGCCCCAGCCTGGGGTGTGAAGAAGCAAGTCACCCCCCCCTTCCCCACCCCACCCCGGATTGGAATCATGTGAGATATCTCGGGAATAAAGACAGAATGTTCTGGAAAGACTCAGCAGGTCAGACAGCTACTGAGGAGAGAGAGACATACATCTGAAGGTGGGTGGCTACCTATTTCGTTTGATTATCCCCCACTCAGCATTGGGGCCTTCAGCAGACATCCAGTTCCCTGTGTTTGAAACAAATGAGACCAATTTCAGTAAAATTACCCAGAAACCTCCTGGGATATTCTCCTTGACCACGTACAATCCATTACTGTCTCGGACAATTTAGCACAATCACTCAATCCTCAATGTCAATGTCTCCCTGGTAATAATTTATTGGTTCCGACAGAGACGGGTGCTCCTGGTTTGTGGCCACAGGACACTCAGTCATAGAGTGATAGAGATGTACAGCACGGAAACAGACCCTTCGGTCCAACCCGCCCAGGCCGACCAGATATCCCAACCCAATCTAGTCCCACCTGCCAGCACCCGGTCCATATTCCTCCAAACCCTTCCTATTCATATACCCATCCAGATGCCTTTTAAATGTCGTAATTGTACCAGCCTCCACCACTTCCTCTGGCAGCTCATTCCATACACGTACCACCCTCTGAGTGAAAACGTTGCCCCTTAGGTCTCTTTTATATCTTTCCCCTCTCACCCTAAACCTATGCCCTCTAGTTCTGGACTCCCCGGCCCCAGGGAAAAGACTTTGTCTATTTATCCTATCCATGCCCCTCATAATTTTATAAACCTCTATAAGGTCACCCCTCAGCCTCCGACACTCCAGGGAAAACAGCCCCAGCCTGTTCAGCCTCTCCCTACAGCTCATACCCTCCAACCCTGGCAACACCCTTCAAGGATGGTTACGGCTTTGTGTAAAGGTTTCCCGAGTTCTGATTTCACAGAATCTGAAATGAGAATAAAACAAGGAATTGTATGATCTCTGAAGAAACAATAAAAGTATTGCAACCATTTGGAACTGATTTACATCTTCGGTTGTATCCAAGCTGCTTCACTCTGCGGAATGTTAAACGTTCCCATATGATACCTGACTCTCGTTGTCCAAAACGTTTGCAGTGTGTGATATTTTGGGTTAGTTCAGTTGGCTGGATGGCTGCTCTCCGATGCAGAGTAACACCGACAGCACAGACTCAGTTCCCACACCAGCACCCACCATCAGGAACATCCTCCCTGCATCTACCCGGTCTAGTCCTGTTAGAATTTTATATGTCTCTGTGAGATCCCCCCCTCACTCATCCGAACTTCAGTGAAAACAATCCTAACCCCGTCAGTCTCTCCTCATCCTTCAGTCCCGCCGTCCCCGGAATTAGCCTGGGAAACCCTCACTGCGCTCCCTCGGGAGCAAGGATATCCTTCCTCAGAAAAGGAGACCAGAACCACACACAATATTCTAGGTGTAGCCTCACCAAGGCCCTGTGTAACTGCAACAACACATCCCTGAGCCTATACTCGAAATCTCTCACAATGAAGGCCAACATCACATTTGCCTTCTTTACTGCCTGCTGCCCCTGCATACTTCACCTTCAGTGACTGGTGCACAAGGACACCCAGCTCCCACGACACACTCCCCTCTCCCAATTTACACCCATTCAGGTAGGAATCTGCCTTCTTGTTTTTGCTTCCAAAGTGAATGACCTCACATTTATCGCTTGTGAGGCCATGGGTTTTTTTTTAAAGCTGGAACAATAGAAGCACCCTGAATGGGTGTGGTCAAGCCCCCACAGAGCCAGGATTGTTAGTTTTAGTTTTCAGTAGCAGTGGCTGTTGGAGTCTTGAAGAAGTGGAAGCGATTTTTTCCCCTCTCTCGAATCCAGCCAAAAGCTGGGAGAGCTCTTCCTGCTACAGGAGTTGTTTTGAGATAATTTGCCTTTTGTGAAGGAGATGGTTATGGGATGTTACTGTATTGGAGCAGTTAATTAGTAATAATTACTGCATCTATTATTCTTTCCAGAAGAGGTAAGTATTCCAATTCCGGCTTTTTTTCATTGTATTTTAACTATAGTGGATGAATAAAATGTGTTTTTGCTGTTAATCCATTAGTTTAACCAATCGATTTGCATCTGGAACACCGTACCTTACATTTACCTTACAAATAAGAAAACATTAAGGTCCATGCTGCCTTCTGTGTAATGTGAGGGGCTTGGTCTGGTCCACAACAGCACGTCTGTCAACTCACAATTCCAACAATGTTTCGACAGAATAAACTACAACTGTCAGATGTTCTTTAGCCTGTGTGTTCGATATATTTGTCTGTACATTTTGTTGTATTTGATAGAGTGTATTTGTTGGGATAAAAGTGAAGTAAGAATAACTGGGTCACTTTCTGAATGACAGCCAGCAACCAGCGAGTCACTGAGGAATCGACATTCAGATACCAGCTATTCACATGATATTTTAACGATTTAAACGACGGAACTCAATGTACTATCTTCACATTTGCAGACTGCGCATAGCTGGGTGGGAGGGTGAGCTATGTGCAGGATGCAGAGATGTTGCGGTGTGGTTTGGACCGGCTGAGAGAGTGGGGAAACGTGTGGCAGACGCCGTATAATGTAAATAAATGTGAGGTTATCCACGATGGTAGCAAAAATAGGAGGACGAATTATTATCTGCATATCAGTGGATAGGGAGAGGTGTAACAAGACCTGGGTATCCTGTAGACCAGTCGCTGAGGGTAAGCATGCAGGTACAGCGGGTGATGAAGAAGGTAAATGGGATGTTGGCGTTCAGAGTGAGAGAGTTTGAGACCAGGAGCAGGGATGTCTTGCTGCAATTGTACAGGGAGCTGGTGAGACCACACAGTCCTGTGTGCAGTTTTGGTCTCCTTATCTGAGGAAGGATGTTCTGGTGATGGAGGGAGTGTGGTGATAGAGGGAGTGTGGTGATAGAGGGAGTGTGGTGATGGAGGGAGTGCGGTGATGGAGGGAGTGCGGCGATAGAGGGAGTGTGGCGATAGAGGGATTGTGGTGATGGAGGGAGTGCGGCGATGGAGGGAGTGTGGTGATGGAGGGAGTGTGGTGATAGAGGGAGTGTGGCGATAGAGGGAGTGCGGCGATGGAGGGAATGTGGTGATGGAGGGAATGTGGTGATGGAGGGAGTGCGGTGATGGAGGGAGTGCGGCGATGGAGGGAGTGCGGCGATGGAGGGACTGTGGCGATGGAGGGAGTGTGGCAATGGAGGGAGTGTGGTGATAGAGGGAGTGCGGCGATGGAGGGAGTGTGGCGATGGAGAGGGTGTGGTGATGGAGGGAGTGCGGCGATGGAGGGAGTGTGGCGATGGAGGGAATGTGGCGATGGAGGGAGTGTGGCGATGGAGGGAGTGCTGTGATGGAGGGACTGTGGCGATGGAGGGACTGTGGCGATGGAGGGAGTGCAGTGATGGAGGGAGTGTGGTGATCGAGGGAGTGTGGTAATGGAGGGAGTGTGGTGATGGAGAGATGGAGGGAGTGCGGCGATAGAGGGATTGTGGCGATAGAGGGAGTGTGGTGATGGAGGGAATGTGGCGATGGAGGGAGTGCAGTGATGGAGAGATGGAGGGAGTGCGGCGATAGAGGGATTGTGGCGATAGAGGGAGTGTGGTGATGGAGGGAGTGCTGTGATGGAGGGACTGTGGCGATGGAGGGACTGTGGCGATGGAGGGAGTGCAGTGATGGAGGGAGTGTGGTGATGGAGGGAGTGTGGTAATGGAGGGAGTGTGGTGATGGAGAGATGGAGGGAGTGTGGCGATAGAGGGAGTGCGGCGATGGAGGGAATGTGGCGATGGAGGGAGTGCAGTGATGGAGGGAGTGTGGTGATGGAGGGAGTGTGGTGATGGAGAGATGGAGGAAGTGCGGCGATAGAGGGATTGTGGCGATAGAGGGAGTGTGGTGATGGAGGGAGTGTGGTGATGGAGGGAATGTGGCGATGGAGGGAGTGTGGCGATGGAGGGAGTGTGGCGATAGAGGCAGTGTGGCGATGGAGGGAGTGCTGTGATGGAGGGACTGTGGCGATGGAGGGACTGTGGCGATGGAGGGAGTGTGGCAATGGAGGGAGTGTGGTGATAGAGGGAGTGCGGCGATGGAGGGAGTGTGGCGATGGAGAGAGTGTGGCGATGGAGGGAGTGCGGCGATGGAGGGAGTGTGGCGATGGAGGGAGTGTGGCGATGGAGAGAGTGTGGCGATGGAGGGAGTGCGGCGATGGAGGGAGTGTGGTGATGGAGGGAGTACGGCGATGGAGGGAGTGCGGCGATGGAGGGAGTGTAGCGATGGAGGGAGTGTGGCGATAGAGGGAGTGCGGCGATGGAGGGAGTGTGGCGATGGAGGGAGTGTGGTGATGGAGGGAGTGCGGTGATGGAGGGAGTGCAGCGATGGAGGGACTGCAGTGATGGAGGGAGTGTGGCGATGGAGGGATTGATGGAGTGTGGTGATGGAGGGAGTGTGATGTTGGAGAGATGGAGGGAGTGTGGCGATGGAGGGATGGAGGGAGTGTGGCTGGGGAGGGATGGAGGGAGTGTGGTGATGGAGGGAGTGTGGCGATGGAGGGAGTGTGGTGATGGAGGGAGTGTGATGATGGAAAGATGGAGGGAGTGTGGCGATGGAGGGATGGAGGGAGTGTGGCTGTGGAGGGATGGAGGGAGTGTGGTGATGGAGGGAGTGTGGTGATGGAGGGAGTGTGGCGATGGAGGGAGTGTGGTGATGGAGGGAGTGTGATGATGGAAAGATGGAGGGAGTGTGGCGATGGAGGGATGGAGGGAGTGCGGCAGTGGAAGATTGGAGGGAGTGCAGCGATGGAGGGAGTGTGGCGATGGAGGGAGTGTGGTGATGGAGGGAGTGCGGTGATGGAGGGAGTGCAGCGATGGAGGGACTGCAGTGATGGAGGGAGTGTGGCGATGGAGGGATTGATGGAGTGTGGTGATGGAGGGAGTGTGATGATGGAGAGATGGAGGGAGTGTGGTGATGGAGGGATGGAGGGAGTGCGGCAGTGGAAGGTTGGAGGGAGTGTGGCGATGGAGGGATTGAGGGAGTGTGGTGATGGAGGGAGTGTGATGATGGAGTGATGGAGGGAGTGTGGTGATGGAGGGATGGTGGGAGTGTGGTGATGGAGGGAGTGTGATGATGGAGGGATGGTGGGAGTGCGGCAGTGGAAGGTTGGAGGGAGTGATGGAGGGAGTGTGTGCAGTGATGGTTTCCCAGACTGATCCCTGGGGTGGTCGGTCTGATTTATGAGGAGAGAGTGGATTTCTGAAAATTATATCCGCTGAAGCTTTGACGAATGAAGGGGGGAGATCTTGTAGAAACCGACAAAATTCTAACGGGAGTCGACAGAGTCAATGCTGAAAGAATGTTCCTGATAACTCGGGAGTCCAGACCCAGGGGGTCACGGTCTCAGGAGATGGGATCTGAAAACCGTTTTCATCCAGAGGGTGGTGAGTTAATGGAATTAACTGCCTCAGAAAGTAGTTGAGGTGAAAACATTGAATGTTTTTGAGATTTTGGATATAATTCATGGGAGTAAAGGGATGGAAGGATATTGGGGAGGGAAGCTGCAATGGGCTGCTGAGTTAGATAATCAGCCGGGATCATATTGATGCTGAGGTGTGGGTGTTGGACTGGGGTGGACAAGGCCAGAAGTCACACAGCACCAGGTTATAGACCGACAGGTGAACCTGATGAAGGAGCAGTGCTCCGAAAGCTTGTGGTTTCAAATTAACCTGGTGAACTGTAACCTGGTGTCGTGTGACTTCTGACTACAGTCAAACTGAGTGATGGAGCAGCTCGAAGGGCTGAAGGGCCTACTCTGTGCTCCTGTTTTTCTATGTCTCTATGGGGTAATGTCCTGTCATTTTGGTCATGTCTCCTTTAGCGTTTGATGCATTTATCTGTAGTGTTTTGCTACCTTGGCTTGCCTGTGTTATGTACATTTGCTGAGCATTTTATGGACTCCTTCCCTCTACGTCCATTAAACCAAAACTTCAACAATTGTTCTGCTTTTCTCGGTGAAAACTGACGACACGTTCTATTTCCAGCTGCTGCGGGAGGATGTTACTCATTGACTCCACAGCCCACTTCTCCAAAGACATAACAACGAGGAATGAGTCCATCTCAACACGTTTCCCAGACTGAGTTCTCTCTGGTCCCCACCCCTCTCTCTCTTTTCCAGTCTTTCCCAGCCTATAATAATCATGTTCATGTGTGATTCCCTCTCTGTCAGTCTGACCATTTCCTGTGTACCTTGGCTCCAGTCATTCTCTCTCTCACTCCCTCTGACACCCTGTTCAGAACCAGATTTAATTCCTTATCATGACTGTACTTGAACTGAAGCCGTTTCAGATTCAAAAGGTTAACCCTCCTTCCTTCTCCTCAAACCTGCTGAGTTTCTCCAGCTTTCTGCTCTTATTTCTGATTTAGTTCAAGGGCTTCTGTGGCATTTCAGGAAACTCTGTAACTTCAGGCTTTCCTGTAAATGGACCCCACTTACACCTCGCACTGCCTTGGGAAGACAGCCAGCATCATCAAAGACCCTCCCATCCCGGTAATGCTCTCTTCCACCAAGCAGGAGGTACAGCAGCTTGGACACACGAACTGACAGGTTCAGGAACAGCATCTTCCCCGCCGTTGTCAGACTGATGGATGGAGACCTCACTAACTTCAGATAATGTTGATCTTGCTGTGTAGCTGTAACCCTGTATTCCTCGCTCTGTCTCAGCGCCCTGTGATCTGTACACCCTGCACTGCTCACAAAACAAAATGTTTCACTGTATTCAGGTACATGTGACAACAATAAACCAAAACTAACTGTACAAAGTTAAAAATCACACAACACCACTCCTTTACAACCACCTGATGATGGAGCGTTGCTCCGAAAGCTAGTGTGCTTCCAATTAAACCTGTTCGACTATAACCTGGTGTTGTGTGATTTTTAACTCCAAATGTTTCTTATGGCATTGAGAGCAGCTCGCTCACACCATCTGCTGGCTGTTTGTTAGGACTGTCACTGGCTGCATTACCTCTGGAGATCTCCCTCCCACTGCTTCCAACCTTACCATTAAAAATCACGTGACACCGGTTTATGGGAAACCTGTTGAACTATAACCCGGCGTCGTGTGATATTTGACTTTTCCCACCCCAATCCAACACCGGCACCTCCACATCATCCAGCCTTAGTCTCCCAAACCTGGACAGCTCGCATCGAAATCCTTCCCAACGTCCACAAACCAGTCTGCCCCAGGGTCATCATATCAGCCTACCCCTGCCCCACACTGAGCTCAGTTCCTCCAACCTTGACTCCATCCTCTCTCCACTTGTGCAGACCCTGCCCACCTACATCCACGATACCTCTGCTGCCCTCCACCATCCTGACAGTTTCAGTTCCCTGGCCCTAACTGCCTCTTGGCGAAAGTGAGGCCTGCAGATGCTGGAGATCAGAGTCTAGATTAGAGTGATGCTGGAAAAGCACAGCAGGTCAGGCAGCAGCCGAAGAGCAGGAGAATCGACGTTTCAGGCAAAAGCCCTTCATCAGCACTGCCCCTAACTGCCTCCCGTTCCCCATGGTTGTCCAATCCCTCTGTACCTTCATTCCCCACCTGGACAGTCTGAGAGCACTCACATCTACCTTGATCAGAGACGCCTGAACAATCCCCATCCCCCCCACCGTTCTCCTCCGCCTGGCTAAACCTGTTCTCTCACTGAACAATTTCTCCTTTAATTCATCTCACTTCTGCCAAGTCAAAGGAGTGGCTGTGGGTACCCACGTGGGTCACAGCTATACCATGCCTCTTCATGGAGTATGTGGAATAATCCTGGTTCCAGGCCCCCCCTCCCACAATCTCTTCGTTTCAGTACATCAACGACTGTTTCAATGCTGCTGCATGTTTCTGTCTGGACCTTGAAAAACCTATTCATTTGCTTCCAGTTTCCACCCCTCTATGACTTTCACAATGTCCATTTCTGACCCTTCCCTTTCTTTCCTTGACCCCTCTGTCTCCATTTTGGGGAATAAATTGTCCGCTGCCATCCACGACACAGCCACTGACTCCCGGAGCTCCCTTCACTACAGCTCGTCACACCCTCACATCCTGTAAGGTCTCCATCCCATTCTCCCATTCCTTCACCTACATCGCATCTGTTCGGATGATGCGACCTTCCAAAACAGCACTGCTGACATGACTCTCTTCTTCCATAACCCTGGTTTCCAGCCCTTTGTGGTTGATCGGGCCCTTAGGAACGGTGGCCCAGTGGTTAGCACTGCTGCCTCACAGCACCAGAGTCCCAGGTTCAATTCCAGCCTTGGGCAACTATCTGGGTGGAGTTTGCATGTTCTCCCCGTGTCTGCGTGGGTTTCCTCCGGGTACTCCAGTTTCCTCCCACAGTCCAAAGATGTGGAGGTCGGGGTGGATTGGCCATGCTAGATTGTCCATACTGTTAGGTGCATTATTCAGAGGGAAATGGGTCTGGGTGGGTTACTCTTTGGAGGGTTGGCGTGGGCTTGTTGGGCCGAAGGGCCTGCTTCTGCACTGTAGGGAATCTAATCCAGTCTGACCTTTCATCCATGCTTCCACCCTTGCCCCTTCCCATCACTCACAACAGTGGGATCAGGTCTCATTTTTCATCCCACCAGCCTCCGTGTTCAAAGGATTATTCTCCGCCATTTCACACAACTCCAACAGAACACCACCATCAAAAACATCTTCCCCTCACTTCCCCCCTGTCTGCATTTCACAGGGATTGTTCCCTCCAGGACACCTAGTCCCATTAACATCCCCCTTACAACCCCCCCCTCCCCCTGCCCCCCGCAGTAGGGGAATGGGTCAGTGTGGACCTGTTGGGCCTAACGGCCTCTTTCCACACTTTCCATTCTTTAAAAAACTGTCCACATGTCTGTCTTCCGCACACTGCAGTGTTCCAGTGAATCACAGGGTTAATGGAGGAACAGCGTCTCATTCTCAGACTCGGCATTTTACAGCCTTCTCAACTCAATATCGAGTTCAAGACCTTCAAATTGTGAACAATCTTTTCCCTTTCCTTTAGCTTGTTATCATGTCCTCCCCTCCCCCAGCCCAGTTACTGTCCTTCCCAGTCTGACAGTTAGACACACCATTGTTCTGCCATTCTTGCATTCCATCACTTCATCTGAACTATCAACACCCTCTTCTCCATCACCCATTACCCCCTCACACTATAACATAAACACTGTCCCTTCCACGCTTCACTCCAGCTCCGATAAAGAGTCATCTAGACCCTGAACGTTACTTGCTCTCTCTCCACAGATACTGCCTGACCTGTTGTATTCTCCAGCATTTGTCATTTTCAGTGCAGAGTTGGTAGAAACTGGAGGGTTAAGGATTAAAGTCAAGATTAGAGTGACGCTGAAAAAGTACAGCAGGTCAGGCAGCATCCGAGGAGAAGGAAAATCGATGTTTCAGGCATAGATTCCTGATGAAGGGCTTTTGCCCGAAGCGTCAATTTTCCTGCTTCTCTGATGCTGCCTGACCTGCTGTACTTTTCCAGCACCACTCTAATCTTGACTCTACTCTCCAGCATCTGCCTTACCCACTTCTGTTGTGATTCTGTTCGCCGAGCTGGGAATTTGTGTTGCAGACGTTTCGTCCCCTGTCTAGGTGACATCCTCAGTGCTTGGGAGCCTCCTGTGAAATGCTTCTGTGATGTTTCCTCCAGCATTTATAGTGATTTGAATCTGCCGCTTCCGGTTGTCAGTTTCAGCTGTCCGCTGCAGTGGCCGGTATATTGGGTCCAGGTCGATGTACTTATTGATTGAATCTGTGGATGAGTGCTACGCCTCTAGGAATTCCTGTTTGGCTTGTCCTATAATAGTAGTGTTGTCCCAGTCGAATTCGTGTCGCTTGTCATCTGCATGTGTGGCTACTAAGGATAGCTAGTCGTGTCGTTTCGTGGCTAGTTGGTGTTCATGGATGCGGCTCGTTAGCTGTCTTCCTGTTTGTCCTATGTAGTGTTTTGTGCAGTCCTTGCATGGGACTTTGTACACTACATTAGTTTTGCTCATGCTGGGTATCGGGTCCTTCGTCCTGGTGAGTTGTTGTCTGAGAGTGGCTGTTGGTTTGTGTGCTGTTATGAGTCCTAGTGATCACAGTAGTCTGGCTGTCAGTTCGGAAATGCTCTTGATGTATGGTAGTGTGGCTAGACCTTTGGGTTGCGGCATGTCCTCGTTCCGTTGTCTTTCCCTTAGGCATCTGTTGATGAAATTGCGGGGGTATCCGTTTTTGGCGAATACATTGTATAGGTGTTCTTCCTCTTTTTGCATTTCTGGTGTACTGCAGTGTGTTGTGGCCCTTTTGAACAGTGTCTTGATGCAACTTCTTTTGTGTGTGTTGGGGTGGTTGCTTTCGTAGTTCAGGACTTGGTCTGTGTGTGTGGCTTTCCTGTGTACCTTTGTGGTGAATTCTCCGTTTGGTGTTCTCTGTACCCTCACGTCTAGGAATGGGAGTTGGTTGTCCTTTTCTTCCTCTCTCGTGAATCGGATTCCTGTGAGTGTGGCGTTGATGATCCGGTGTGTGTTCTCTATTTCTGTGTTTTTAATGATTACAAAGGTGTCATCCACATATCTGACCCAGAGTTTGGGTTGAATTTGCGGTAAGACTGTTTGTTCTAACTTTTGCATTACCGCTTCTGCTATGAGTCCAGAGATGGGTGAGCCCATGGGTGTGCCATTGATTTGTTCATATATCTGGTTGTTGAATGTAAAGTGTGTTGTGAGGCACAGGTCCAGTTGTTTGAGTATGCCGTCTTTGTTGATAGGTTCAATGTCCTGTTGACTGTTCTGTATGTCCAGCAGGTTGGCTATTGTTTCTCTGGCTAGACTCATAACAGCACACAAACCAACAGCCACTCTCAGACAACAACTCACCAGGACGAAGGACCCGATACCCAGCATGAGCAAAACCAATGTAGTGTACAAAATCCCATGCAAGGACTGCACAAAACACTACATAGGACAAACAGGAAGACAGCTAACGGTCCGCATCCATGAACACCAACTAGCCACGAAACTACATGACCAGCTATCCTTAGTAGCCACACACGCAGATGACAAGCAACATGAATTTGACTGGGACAACACTACTACTATAGGACAAGCCAAACAGAGAACAGCCAGGGAATTCCTAGAGGCATGGCATTCATCCACAGATTCAATCAATAAGCACATCGACCTGGACCCAATATACCGGCCACTGCAGCGGACAGCTGGAACTGACAACCGGAAGCGGCAGATTCAAACCACTATAAATGCAGGGAGGAAACATCACATAAGCGCTTCACAGGAGGCTTCCAAGCACTGAGGATGTAACCTAGACAGGGGACGAAACGTCTGCAACACAAATTCCCAGCTCGGCGAACACAATCACAACAATGAACACCTGAGCTACAAATCTTCTCACAAATTTTGATTATCCACTTCTGCCCAGGACATTGGTGAGGCCACTGTTGGAACATTGCGTGCAATTCTGGTCTCCTTCCTATCGGAAAGATGTTGTGAAACTTCAAAGGGTTCAGAAAAGATTGTTTTTAATAGAATCCCTATAGTGTGGAAACAGGGCGTTCGGCCCAGCAAGTCCACACTGAAGAGTAACCCAGACTCTACATTCACCCCTGACTAACGCACTTAACCTACACATCCCTGAACACTATGGGTAATTTTCCATGGCCGATCCACTCTGACCTGCACATCTTTGGACTGTGGGAGCAAACCCACACAGACACGGGGAGAATGTGCAAACTCCACACAGACAGTCACCCAAGGGTGGAATCTCATTCGGGTCCCTGTAACTGTGAGGCAGCAGTGCTAACCACTGAGCCATCGTGCCACCCCCATTTACAAGGATGTTGCCAGGGTTGGAGGATTTGAGCTACAGGGAGAGGCTGAACAGGCTGGGGCTGTTTTCCCTGGAGTGTCAGAGGCTGAGGGGTGACCTTATAGAGGTTTACAAAATCATGAGGGGCATGGATAGGATACAAAGTTTGTGCGAAGATTTGTAGCTCGGGTGCTCGTTGTTGTGGTTCTGTTCGCCGAGCTGGAAGTTTTTGTTGCAAACGTTTCGTCCCCTGGCTAGGCGACATCATCAGTGCTTGGGAGCCTCCTGCGAAGCGCTTCTTTGATGTTTCCTCCAGTGTTTATAGTGGTCTGTCCCTGCCGCTTCCGGTTGTCAGTTTCAGCTGTTCGCTGTAGTGGTTGGTATATTGGGTCCAGGTCGATGTGTTTGTTGATGGCACTTATCCACAAACTCCATCAACAATCACATCGACCTGGACCCAATATACCAACCACTACAGCGGACAGCTGAAACTGACAACCGGAAGCGGCAGGGACAGACCACTATAAACACCGGAGGAAACATCAAAGAAGCGCTTCGCAGGAGGCTCCCAAGCACTGATGATGTCGCCTAGCCAGGGGACGAAACGTTTGCAACAAAAACTTCCAGTTTGGATAGGATAAATAGACAGTCTTTTACCTGGGGTGGGGGAGTCCAGAACTAGAGGGGATAGGTTTAGGGTGAGAGGGAAAAGATATAAAAGAGACCTAAAGGGCAACCTTTTCATGCAGAGGGTGGTACGTGTATGGAATGAGCTGCCAGAGGAAGTGGTGGAGGCTGGTACAATTGCAACATTTAAAAGGCATTTGGATGGGTATATGAATAGGAAGGGTTTGGAGGGATATGGGCTGGGTGCTGGCAGGTGGGACTAGATTGGGTTGGGATATCTGGTCGGCATGGACGGGCTGGACCGAAGGGTCTGTTTCCGTGCTGTGCAACTCAATGACTTGATATATTGACGTCATTTTTTAAACCTCTTGGAGTGAAGTTGGAAAGTCATTGCAGAAAGTTGAAGAATTCACAATAACAAACTGCATTCCCACAGTGTCTGTAATTATTAATCCTGAGGCCTCAGCAATAGGCTGCAGGCCTGGGTTCAAATCCCACCATGGCATCCAACCAGAGAAAACTACATCCCATTAATAAGGAGCGTCGCTCCGAAAGCTAGTGTGCTTCCAAATAAACCTGTTGGACTATAACCTGGTGTTGTGAGAGTTTTAACTTTGTAACTCCCATTAATAACTCTTTTTAAAATCCCACAGCCCCTCACTGAAATGAATAGCAAACAAACTTTGAGACTCATACTGAGATATTCGGGAGCACATGACCAAATGTTTTATCAAAAAGGAACTTTGACTTTAAGGAGGTTCTCTGCAAAATATAGCAAACTGCATTCAGCTTGTGCCAGGTAATACTCCTCCCGCTTTACATAACTTTATATAAAACCACCCCAAACCCCTCAATTAGATTCCAGTCTGTACCTCACTCCTGGGAATTTTATTCTGTGTATAAACCACCCCGAATACCTTGATTAGATTCCAGTCTGTAATGCCTTCTGGGGTATCTGTTATTCTGTTTATAAACCAACCCAAATCCCTTAATTAGATTCCAGTCTGTAACTCCCTCCCAGGAGTCTGTTATTCCATACAGGAGGTATATAAACCACCCTGAACCCCCCCGATTAGATTCAAGTCAGTAACTCCCTCCCGGGTATCTGTTATTCTGTATATAAACCACCCCGAACCCCCAGATTAGATTCAAGTCAGTAACTCCCTCCCAAGGTATCTGTTTTTCTGTATATAAACCACCCCGAACCCCTCGATTATATTCCAGTCAGTAACTCCCTCCCAGGGTATCTGTTATTCTATTTATAAACCAGCCCCATGCCCCTCGATTAGATTCCAGTCTGTAACTCGCTCCTTGAGTATCTGTTATTCTTTACACAAAATATCCAAGGACCCCTCGATATGATTCCAGTCTGTAATGTACCCCCTTTTTACCCAGAGGGCACACTGATTGGTGCAACTTAATTTGCCAGGATAGTTGTAGCTAGATCCCTGGATCAAAGAGAGACAGAGTCCTGAAACTGTGAGGATGTGAAATTCCCTGAACTCTCTCCATTTTCCTCAGGAATATTTAACACTTAATTAAATCTGTCTCACAGCAGCATACTAATCTTCAAAACCCTCCTGTTATTAATTCTCTGATGTAATCACCATTATGGATTCATTGCATGGATTAATATCTAGTGAGCTGGGAACATAAACCCTCATTCCATTAACAGATTCTAGGTCAAAATGTCAGAAACACTACAGACCGCGTCTCTGAAACATGATCAGTTTTTTTTAGCTTCTTCTATAAGTGAACAAGTCTAGGCAATTGAATTGTGTCAAAACCAACCGTAGAGATGTGATTCCTGGATCTGAGAGACACAGAGAGTGACAGAGAGAGAGAGAGAGAGACTGAGAGAGAGAGAGTGACAGAGAGAGAGAGAGAGACTGAGAGAGAGAGAGAGTGACAGAGAGAGAGAAAGTGACAGAGAGAGAGAGAGATTGAGAGAGAGAGAGAGTGACAGAGAGAGAGAAAGTGACAGAGAGAGAGAGAGAGATTGAGAGAGAGAGAGAGAGTGATAGGGGAAATCAGCCAGAGATCCTGTTCCTGATTGGAGGATGAGCACTTAACTCAAATGTGCATTGGGATGGAGAGTGAGGGGATGGAGGGAGAGGGGGATGGAGAGTGAGGGGATGGAGGGAGAGGGGGATGGAGAGTGAGGGGATGGAGGGAGAGGGGGATGGAAAGTGAGGGGATGGAGAGTGAGGGGATGGAGAGTGAGGGGATGGAGGGAGAGAGGGATGGTGGGAGTGGGGACTGGAGGGAGAGGGGACTGGAGAGTGAGGGGATGGAGGGAGAGGGGGATGGAGAGTGAGGGGATGGAGGGAGAGGGGGATGGAGAGTGAGGGGATGGAGGGAGAGGGGGATGGAGAGTGAGGGGATGGAGGGAGAGGGGGATGGAGAGTGAGGGGATGGAGGGAGAGGGGGATGGAGAGTGAGGGGATGGAGGGAGAGGGGGATGGAGAGTGAGGGGATGGAGGGAGAGGGGGATGGTGGGAGAGGGGGATGGAGGGAGAGGGGGATGGAGAGTGAGGGGATGGAGGGAGAGGGGGATGGAGAGTGAGGGGATGGAGGGAGAGGGGGATGGAGAGTGAGGGGATGGAGGGAGAGGGGGATGGAGAGTGAGGGGATGGAGGGAGAGGGGGATGGAGAGTGAGGGGATGGAGGGAGAGGGGGATGGAGAGTGAGGGGATGGAGGGAGAGGGGGATGGAGAGTGAGGGGATGGAGGGAGAGGGGGATGGAGAGTGAGGGGATGGAGGGAGAGGGGGATGGAGAGTGAGGGGATGGAGGGAGAGGGGGATGGAGAGTGAGGGGATGGAGGGAGAGGGGGATGGAGAGTGAGGGGATGGAGGGAGAGGGGGATTGTGAGTGAAGGGATGGAGGGAGAGAGGGATGGTGGGAGTGGGGACTGGAGGGAGAGGGGAATGGAGAGTGAGGGGATGGAGGGAGAGGGGGATGGTGGGAGAGGGGGATGGAGACTGTGGGATGGAGGGTGAGGGGGATGGTGGGAGAGGGGGATGGAGGGAGTGGGGACTGGAGGGAGAGAGGAATGGAGAGTGAGGGGATGGAGGGAGAGGGCGATGGTGGGAGTGGGGACTGGAGGGAGAGGGGACTGGAGGGAGAGGGGAATGGAGAGTGAGGGGATGGAGGGAGAGGGCGATGGTGGGAGAGGGGGATGGAGAGTGAGGGGATGGAGGGAGAGAGGGATGGTGGGAGTGGGGACTGGAGGGAGAGGGGACTGGAGGGAGAGGGGAATGGAGAGTGAGGGGATGGAGGGACAGGAGGATCGCGGGCGATGCAGAGAGGGAGGATGGAGGGAGAGGAATGTAGGAAGCTGATGCTTTTTCAGGGTGAGGCGTCAGGGCTGATGATTGAAGCTGACCTGGTGACAATTGAAGCAGCTGAACAGGATTTGTTTTAGCAGGAGGAGGTAATCCCAGTGACACTGAGAGGGTGACCGCTGTAACCAGTCAGCAGGGAGCGCTGTCAGCTCAGTATCGGATTGCCAGGCTGCTTATGGGGAATGTACTGTAATTCCCCAAATCAGACTCTCTACCACAGCAGCTTCTGATTACCAACGGGCATTATATTGAAAGTGTAGAATTGAACAAAGCTGTATTCCTGTTGCATCATTCATTCACACCCTCTCAGCTCCCAGAGAACCTTGCAGCTAATGTAATGTAATCCCTGGTGTAATGTTGGGAACATGCACAGCAAGTCCCCATAAACAACAAGGTGATAATGAACGGAACATCGACGTTTAGTGAGGAAGAGCTCTCTGCTCCAATCAAACCAGTACCCAGCGATCGATTAGCTCCCGTTCAGATGGCAACTGGCATCTTAGCTTCACATCTCATTTCAGAATCAACTAGGAGTTAGGGATGTCATATTGAGGTTGTACAGAACATTGGTGAGGCCTCACACAGAGTATTGTGTCCAGTTCTGGTCACCGTGTTACAGGAGGGAAATTATGAAGCTGGAGAGGGTTCAGGAGAGATTAACCAGGATGTTGGAAGGTTTGAGATATATACATAGACTGGAAAGACTGGGACTTTATTTTTCACTGGAGCGTAGGAGGTTGTAGGGTGACCTTACAGTGGTTTATAAATCATAAGGGACACAGTTAATGTGATTGGCAAGGCTCTTTTCCCCAGGGTGGGGGAGTTCAAGACCAGGGGGCACTTTTTAAGGTGAAATCAGACAGATTTAAAAAGGACATGAGGGTTGGTCATATGTGAAATAAACTTTCAGAGGAATGGTGAATGCAGATACAATTACAATATTTATAAGAAGCTGGATCTGGTTGGAGGGATATGGGCCAAGTGCAGGGAGCTGGGATGAGTTTAATTTGGGATTATGTCCGGTGTGGATTGGTTATACCAAAGGGTCTGTTTCCATGCTGGATGACGCTATGACTGTGACACCTCCAACAATACATCAGCCCCTCAGCAACCCCAGGGCTGTCAGCAAGGACATAATGTTTGGTGTAGAAAGTGGGGTTAGACTGAGCGGGATAGGAATTTTTACTGGGAATGACTGGGAGAGCGGGATAGGAATGTTTACTGGGAGTGACTGGGAGAGCGGGATAGGAATGTTTACTGGGAGTGACTGGGAGAGCGGGATATTAAAGATTACAGGGAGTTACTGGGAGAGCGGGATATTAAAGATTACAGGGAGAGAGTGGGAGAGCAGGATATTAAAGATTACAGGGAGAGAGTGGGGGAGCGGGATATTAAAGATTACAGGGAGTTACTGGGAGAGCGGGATAGGAATGTTTACTGGGAGTGACTGGGAGAGCGGGATATTAAAGATTACAGGGAGTTACTGGGAGAGCGGGATAGGAATGTTTACTGGGAGTGACTGGGAGAGCGGGATATTAAAGATTACAGGGAGTGACTGGGAGAGCGGGATAGGAATGTTTACTGGGAGTGACTGGGAGAGCGGGATATTAAAGATTACAGGGAGTTACTGGGAGAGCGGGATATTAAAGATTACAGGGAGAGAGTGGGAGAGCAGGATATTAAAGATTACAGGGAGAGAGTGGGGGAGCGGGATATTAAAGATTACAGGGAGAGAGTGGGAGAGCAGGATATTAAAGATTACAGGGAGAGAGTGGGGGAGCGGGATATTAAAGATTACAGGGAGAGAGTGGGAGAGCGGGATATTAAAGATTACAGGGAGAGAGTGGGAGAGCGGGATAGGAATGTTTACTGGGAGTGACTGAGAGAGCGGGATATTAAAGATTACAGGGAGTTACTGGGAGAGCGGGATAGGAATGTTTACTGGGAGTGACTGGGAGAGCGGGATATTAAAAATTACAGGGAGAGACTGGGAGAGCGGGATATTAAAGATTACAGGGAGAATGTGGGAGAGCAGGATATTAAAGATTACAGGGAGAGCGGGATATTAAAGATTACAGGGAGAGACTGGGAGAGCAGGATATTAAAGATTTCAGGGAGAGAGTGGGAGAGCAGGATATTAAAGGTTACAGGGAGAGAGTGGGAGAGCAGGATATTAAAGATTACAGGGAGAGAGTGGGAGAGCGGGATATTAAAGATTACAGGGAGAGAGTGGGAGAGCGGGATATTAAAGATTACAGGGAGAGCGGGATATTAAAGATTACAGGGAGAGACTGGGAGAGCAGGATATTAAAGATTTCAGGGAGAGAGTGGGAGAGCAGGATATTAAAGGTTACAGGGAGAGAGTGGGAGAGCAGGATATTAAAGATTACAGGGAGAGAGTGGGAGAGCGGGATATTAAAGATTACAGGGAGAGAGTGGGAGAGCGGGATATTAAAGATTACAGGGAGAGCGGGATATTAAAGATTACAGGGAGAGAGTGGGAGAGCAGGATATTAAAGATTACAGGGAGAGCGGGATATTAAAGATTACAGGGAGAGAGTGGGAGAGCGGGATATTAAAGATTACAGGGAGAGAGTGGGAGAGCAGGATATTAAAGATTACAGGGAGAGCGGGATATTAAAGATTACAGGGAGAGAGTGGGAGAGCGGGATATTAAAGATTACAGGGAGAGCGGGATATTAAAGATTACAGGGAGAGAGTGGGAGAGCGGGATATTAAAGATGAGTGGGAGAGCGGGATATTAAAGATTACAGGGAGAGCGGGATATTAAAGATTACAGGGAGAGAGTGGGGGAGCGGGATATTAAAGATTACAGGGAGAGAGTGGGAGAGCAGGATATTAAAGATTACAGGGAGAGAGTGGGAGAGCAGGATATTAAAGATTACAGGGAGAGCGGGATATTAAAGATTACAGGGAGAGAGTGGGAGAGCGGGATATTAAAGATTACAGGGAGAGCGGGATATTAAAGATTACAGGGAGAGAGTGGGAGAGCAGGATATTAAAGATTACAGGGAGAGCGGGATATTAAAGATTACTGAGAGTGAGTTGGATATTGAATTTCCATCTGACGTGTATGATATTTCCCCAAATGCCCTTTTGTTTCTCCAATTTCCTCCAAATTTCAACCTCCCCAATCCCCCCACTCCAAAATTCTCCCCTCCTCCCCACTTGACCATCCCACAGCCCATTTCCCATTAGTCAAACACTCGGCCACTCCCCCACTGTTTCTGTAACTTTATTAGAAAACGTACATTTGTATTAGAAACTTGCACAACATTCTCAGCAGGAATCGAGAGAAGGGACAGTTCCAGATCCATCCTTGAGCCGCATTATTGTGAATTTTCATTGTCGTGGAGCTCCTTCAGCAGCTTGTGTCTGTATTGATTGAGTGGCTTCACCCTCTTTATTCACTCACGCGATGAGGGCATCACTGGCTGGCTCAGCAATTATTGCCCCGTCCTGAATTACCCAGAGGGCAGTTAAGAGTTGACCACGTTGCTGTGGGTCTGGAGTCACATGTAGGCCAGACCAGGTAAGGATGGCAGATTCCCTCCCTATTGGACGTCAGTGACCCAGATGGGTTTTTCTGACAATGGATTCATGGTCGTAATTAGACACAATTCCAGATTGTTATTGAGCTCAAATTCCACCATTTGCCAGGGCAGGATTTGAACCTGGGTCCCCAGAGCATTATCTGGGTCTCCGGATTAACAGTCCCGCGATAATGTCGCTAGGCCATCGCCTCCCCTTTAGCGAGAGAGACCTCTAACTCGTTCCAGTAGTTTTTCTCCAAGGCTTAAACTCACTTTGTTCCCGTATTTCCTACCAATGTGTTCGTTTTGTAACCGTGGAAGTGCTAACATTCTGAGACTTCGCTGGGTGTTTCTTGTGCTGAATGCCTGACTCCCAGTTTTTGGATCTTATCCCACTCTACCCCCACCCCATCGCCCAACCACAACCCAGCTCGGAATCATTCCCCATTACTCAGGACCCCAGATCCACCAGGCTGGCTGTCAGAGGTCTGAGGATGGTATCATCAATCAGGCAGGAGGGGTGTAGCAGGTCTGGGTGCTGAAGGTCTGGGGGGCTGCCCATTGGGACAATGGGGTTTAAGGGCAAGCCTCCCGTGTGGAGAGCTCCCAGAGTCTCAGGCCCAAGAGAGAATTCCTCGGAGTCAGAGCTGCTGAGCAGGAGCTTGGTTCCCGGGAGGGGCTGTTTGTATAGGGGATTGGAGTTCTCATCGTTTCCCCTGAAGGCAAAGAACAAAGAATTGTTAACTCAAAATCTTCACCAAAGCATCAACAAGTGATGTCAATCAGACCCGTATCACTTCTACTGTTTCTCACTAACATCCTGTGATGTATTGTCAAGCAGACTGAGATAGTTCCTAGTGCTACCCAATCCTTCTCCTGTCACATGCCTATTCCAGGTCCCCCCAATCCTCAGATCGCTCCCAGTTCCCAGCCATTCCTGTTCCCACATTATTCCCAACCTCCCACCTCCCTCCGCACTCTGCATTTACCTGTCTTTGGAGTCGGCCACTCTGTCCCTCTGCCTTCTGTTCTTGAACCAGTTGCTGACCTGGGTCGCGGTCAGTCCAGTGGCTCCGGCTAATTCCCTCTTGTCCCGGGGGGAGGGGTACGGATTGTGTAGGTACCATTCCCGTAAAATACCCCGGGATTTCTCCTGGGGGAACAGAAAGGTTGGAGAGCGAAGTCAGGAAACGGCAGTGGAACTGGAGGTTTGATCTCGAGACTAACGTTCAGTAGACGCCACAATCTCCTCGGATAATGTTCCAGGTTTAAGCGGGATTCAGCTCCTGGTTAATTGTGGCTACAATTCCCAAAATCAGGAACCAACCCCCAAACCCCATCAGCAAACACTAATGCCCCCAAACAGTGACCCTTCCCTTCCCCCTCCCCCTGTAGCAGGTCTGGGTTTGGTTGACCCCCTCCCAGGTCAAAGCTCCCTTTGTGTTCTGGGGGTTAACCCCTCACTAGGAGCTGAACCTCCCACCAGAATCTGCTCAGTTTCTGTGGTGGTGTTGAGGGGTGGTGTTGCGGGGTGGTGTTGGGGGGTGGTGTTGGGGGGGTGGTGTTGGGGGGTGGTGTTGGGGGTGGTGTTGGGGGGAGTGGTGTTGGGGGTGGTGTTGGGGAAGTGGTGTTGGGGGTGGTGTTGGGGGTGGTGTTGGGGGGGTGGTGTTGGGGGGGTGGTGTTGGGGGGTGGTGTTGGGGAAGTGGTGTTGGGGGTGGTATTGGGGGGAGTGGTGTTGGGGGGTGGTGTTGGGGGAGTGGTGTTGGGGGTGGTGTTGGGGAAGTGGTGTTGGGGGGTGGTGTTGGGGGTGGTGTTGGGGTTGGTGTTGGGGGTGGTGTTGGGGGTGGTGTTGGGGGTGGTGTTGGGGGGAGTGGTGTTGGGGGGTGGTGTTGGGGGGTGGTGTTGGGGGTGGTGTTGGGGGTGGTGTTGGGGGGAGTGGTGTTGGGGTGGTGGTGTTGGGGGTGGTGTTGGGGGTGGTGTTGGGGGTGGTGTTGGGGAAGTGGTGTTGGGGGTGGTGTTGGGGGTGGTGTTGGGGGTGGTGTTGGGGGTGGTGTTGGGGGGTGGTGTTGGGGGGTGGTGTTGGGGGGTGGTGTTGGGGGTGGTGTTGGGGGGGTGGTGTTGGGGGTGGTGTTGGGGGTGGTGTTGGGGAAGTGGTGTTGGGGAAGTGGTGTTGGGGGTGGTGTTGGGGGTGGTGTTGGGGGTGGTGTTGGGGGGGTGGTGTTGGGGGTGGTGTTGGGGAAGTGGTGTTGGGGGTGGTGTTGGGGGAGTGGTGTTGGGGGGTGGTGTTGGGGGGTGGTGTTGGGGGTGGTGTTGGGGGTGGTGTTGGGGGGGTGGTGTTGGGGGTGGTGGTGTTGGGGGTGGTGTTGGGGGTGGTGTTGGGGAAGTGGTGTTGGGGGAGTGGTGTTGGGGTGGTGTTGGGGGTGGTGTTGGGGGTGGTGTTGGGGAAGTGGTGTTGGGGGAGTGGTGTTGGGGTGGTGTTGGGGGTGGTGTTGGGGGTGGTGTTGGGGGTGGTGTTGGGGAAGTGGTGTTGGGGGAGTGGTGTTGGGGTGGTGTTGGGGGTGGTGTTGGGGGGTGGTGTTGGGGGTGGTGTTGGGGGGTGGTGTTGGGGGAGTGGTGTTGGGGGGTGGTGTTGGGGTGGTGTTGGGGGGTGGTGTTGGGGGAGTGGTGTTGGGGGGTGGTGTTGGGGGTGGTGTTGGGGGAAGTGGTGTTGGGGGGTGGTGTTGGGGGTGGTGTTGGGGGGTGGTGTTAGGGGAGTGGTGTTGGGGGGTTGTTGTTGGGGGGGTGATGTTGGGGAGGCGGTGTTGGGGGGTTGGTGTTGGGGGTGGTGTTGGGGGAGTGGTGTTGGGGTGGTGGTGTTGGGGGGTTGGTGTTGGGGGAGTGGTGTTGGGGGGTGGTATTGGGGGAGTGGTGTTAGGGAGTGTTGTTAGGGGAGTGGTGTTGGAGGGGTGGTGTTGGGGGGTTGGTGTTGGGGTTTGGTATTGGGGGAGTGGTGTTGCGGGGTGGTGTTGAGGGGTGGTGTTGTGGGTGGTATTGGGGGAGTGGTGTTGGGGGTGGTGTTGGGGAAGTGGTGTTGGAGGGGTGGTGTTGGGGGGGTGTTGGGGGTGGTGTTGGGTGTGGTATTGGGGTGGTGGTGTTGGGGGGGTGTTGGGGGTGGTGTTGGGTGTGGTATTGGGGTGGTGGTGTTGGGGGGTGGTGTTGGGGGTGGTGTTGGGGGTGTTGGGGTAGTTTTGGGGGGTAGTGTTGAGGAGAGGTGTTGGGGGTGGTATTTGGGGAGGTGGTGTTGGGGGGGTGGTGTTGGGGGGTGGTGTTTGGGGGTGGTGTTGGGGGTGTTGGGGTAGTATTTGGGGGGTAGTGTTGAGGAGAGGTGTTGGGGGTGGTATTTGGGGAGGTGGTGTTGGGGGGGTGGTGTTGGGGGATGGTGTTGGGGTTAGTGTTGGGGAGAGGTGTTTGGGGGTGGTGTTGGGGGTGTGGTATTTGTGGGGTTGGTTTTGGGGAGAGGTGTTGGGGTATGGTATTGGGAGTGGTGTTGGGGGGTGATATTGGGGGTGTGGTGTTGGGGGGATGTTGGAGGGTGGTGTTTGGTGCGTGGTATTGGGGGAATGGTGTTGGGGGATGGTGTTTGGGGGTGGTGTTGGGGGGTGATGTTAGGAGGGTTTGGGGAGTGTGGGGGGGCTGTTTGGGGGGTGGTGTTGAGGGGGGAGGTTTGGGGGGTGGTGTTGGAGGGTGGTATTGGGGGGTGCTTGGGGGGTGGTGTTGGGGGTGTGGTGTTGAGGTGGTGTTGGGGGTGATGTTGGGGGGTTTGGGAGGTGTTGGGGGGCTGTTTGGGGGGGTGGTGTTGAGCGGGGAGGTTTGGGGGTGTGGTATTTGGGGAGGTGGTGTTGGGGTGGTGATGTTGGGAGGGGGTTGGTGTTGGGGGGGAGGTGTTGGGTGAGAGGTGTTGGGGGGTGGTGTTGGGTGAGAGGTGTTGGGGGGGGGGGGGGGAAGGGGGGGGGGGCAGAGGGGTTTGGGGGGAATTCCCCATTTTGGAGTTTCTCCCGGTCCCGAGATCCTGATTTTTCACCAAGTGCAAATCAGATGGAAATTTTGGGCCTGGGGGGGGTGACGATTGGGGAATGTGTGCCCAAAATGTGGTCAGTTCATGGGGTTACAGCATTCTCAGTGTATCAACCCCCACCCCATTACCACCTAATCCCAGCCCCACCCCATTATCCCCACCATCCATTTACCCCCAATCTCCCCCACACCTCTACCCCAATCTCCCCCTCACCTCTACCCCAATCTCTCCCTTACCTCTATCCCCAATCCCCCATACCTCTACCCCAATCTCCCCCTCACCTCTACCCCAATCCCCCACACCTCTACCCCAATCTCCCCCTCACCTCTATCCCCAATCCCCCATACCTCTACCCCAATCTCCCCCTCACCTCTACCCCAATCCCCCCCACACCTCTGCCCCCAATCCCCCCACACCTCTACCCCCAATCTCCCCCACACCTCTACCCCAATCTCCCCCTCACCTCTATCCCCAATCCCCCATACCTCTACCCCCAATCTCCCCCTCACCTCTACCCCAATCCCCCCCACACCTCTGCCTCCAATCCCCCCACACCTCTACCCCCAATCTCCCACACGCCCCTATCCCCAATCCCCCCCATACCTCTACCCCCAATCTCCCCCACACCTCTCCCCAATCCCCACACACCTCTATCCCCAATACCCCCACCCCATTACCACCTAATCCCTACCCCATTATCCCCAATCACACACCATCCCTTTACCCCAATCCTCCCACATCTCTACTCCCAATCCCCCCATACCTCTACCCCCAATCCCCCCACAACTCTATCCCCAATCTCCCCCACCTCTCTACCCCCAATCCCCCCACATCTCTACCCCCAATCTCCCCACACCTCTACCCCCAATCTCACCCACACCTCTATCCCCAATCCCCCCACACCTCTACCCCCAATCCCCCCCACACCTCTACCCCCAATCCCCCCACACCTCTACCCCCAATCTCCCCCACACCTGTCCCCCAATCTCCTCCACACCTCTACCCCCAATCTCCCCCACACCTCTATCCGCAATCCCCCCACACCTCTACCCCCAATCCCCCCACACCTCTATCCCCAATCCCCCCACACCTCTACCCCCAATCTCCCCCACACCTCTATCCCCAATCTCCCCCACACCTCTACCCCCAATCCCCCCACACCTCTACCCCCAATCTCCCCCACACCTCTACCCCAATCCCCCCCCCACACCTCAACCCCCCAATCTCCCCCACACCTCTACCCCCAATCCCCCCCACACCTCTACCCCCAATCTGCCCCACAACTCTACCCCCAATCCACCCACACCTCTACCCCCAATCTGCCCCACAACTCTACCCCCAATCCCCCCACACCTCTACCCCCAATCCCCCCCACACCTCTACCCCCAATCTCCCCCACACCTCTACCCCCAATCCCCCCCCCACACCTCTACCCCCAATCCCCCCACACCTCTACCCCCAATCCCCCCACACCTCTACCCCCAATCCCCCCCACACCTCTACCCCCAATCCCCCCACACCTCTACCCCCAATCCCCCCCACAACTCTACCCCCAATCCCCCCACACCTCTACCCCCAATCTCCCCCACACCTCTATCCCCAATCCCGCCCACCCCGGGAAAATGCAGCATTTCATAATGAAACAACAAAAAAAACAGAGAAAGTTGCACAGGAAGATCCCATAGCTCAGGGAAACTCACCTTGAAACAGTAGCTGGTCTCTTCTCCGTCCCAGATGGTGCGGGGGAGGGGGAATTTCCTGCGGACCCTGTATTTGCCCACAGCCCCCAGGGGTCTGCCCCTCCGTTTCTCGGCCTCACTGTAGTGTGCGCTGAGCCAGAGTTGCTGCAGTTTGACGTGGCTCTGCGCTGGGAACTGGGAGCTCTCCAGGATCTGGTAGAGCTCTCTGTAGTTCCCCTGATGGAAGGCCACTATGGCCTTGGCGATGAGCACACTCTCATTCTGCTCGAGGTGGCCAGAGGTGGGGGGCAGTGACCACAGGAAATGACTCAGCCTCTCAATGCAGCCCCCCTGTTGGAGCACCTCACACACACACACAACCTGCTCCTCAGTGAACCCGAGGGGGCTCCGCGTCGCCATGACCCGGGGCACAGAGATCTCCCCAACTCTCCCCCTCCCTCACTCCCCTCCCACCTCCCCAACTCTCCCCCTCCCTCACTCCCCTCCCACCTCACCAACTCTCCCCCTCCCTCACTCCCCTCCCCTCTCCCTCTCCCCTTCCCCCTCCTTCACTCTCCCCCTCCCCAACTCCCGCCCTCCCCAACTCTCCCCCTCCCTCACTCCCTTCCCACTTCCCCAACTCTCCCCCCCCTCACTCTCCCCTCCCTCACTCTCCCCCTCCCCAACTCCCCTCCCACTTCCCTAACTCTCTCCCCCTCACTCTCCCCCTCCCTCACTCTCCCCCTCCCTCACTCTCCCCTCCCTTACTCTCCCCCTGCCTAACTCTCCCCCTCCCTCACTCTCCCCTCCCCAACTCTCCCCTTCGCTCACTCTCCTCCCCAACTCTCCCCCTCCCTCACTCTCCTCCTCCCCAACTCTCCCCCTCCCTCACTCTCCCCTTCCCAACTCTCCCCCTCCCTCACTCTGCTACCACCTCCCTCACTCTCCTCCTCCCTCCCTCATTCTGCTCCCCCAACTCTCCCCCACACCCCGACTTTCCTACACCCCTCCTCAACCACCCCCCCGTCCCTCCCCAAACACTGTCCCCTCTGCAAATCCTTTACCCTGCACCCCTCCCACCCCAATCACTCTCCTGCTGCCCTCGCTCTGATCTGTGCTCCTGGGCAAGAGGATTGCTGGCAGTGCACAGCTCTCTCCAGCGCTGGCAAACAGGAGACACTGACCTCAAGATCCCTGAGCCACACTACAACATCACGCCTTCACTGCATCGGGTTGGCTGCTTTTCTGAAGGAGCCCTCGGGGAGGGGCAGAGGATAAAGTATTTTTCTCTCTCTCTTCCTCTCAATAATTCACCGCGAGAGATCATATCACCAACAGAAACTCGATCTCCATCCTTCAGGCCAGGACCTGCCTGAGCACAAGCTGCTGTTCCCCACAGCTTAAGGGCTGGAGGCTGGACTCAGATTCTACAACAACCTGCATTCAGTTATCACCTAGCACCTTGTATCACTGGTGGTCTTTGCACTTATATATCACCCATCACCTTTGCAATTATCCATCCTCTTATATTCAGGCATAGTCTATCACCTTTACATTTATGTGTCGCCTGTGACCTTTGCAGTTACCTATCATCTACCAACTTGAGATCCCGACACCTTGAGCTCCCAAATTTGAGTTGCTCGATCATTGGCCAGCCGTGCTGTCAGCTCCCTGTGCTCAGAACTCTGCAACCCCATCCCTCAAGGACCCCTCTCTCTCTCTCTCTCTCTCTCTCGCACTCTGCCCTCAGTAAAAGACCACCTCTCTGAATGAACCCTTTGTCCGGCTCTCCCTCATATCCCTCTCTGTGACTCGATTGCAATTTTATTTCATGAGGCGCCACGAAGTGAGAGACCGTGGGGTGCTTCACTTTGTTGAAGGTGCCATATCAATGCACGTTCTTGTTACACCAGTGCTCCGAAATGAATAGGTTAATATCCTGGAGGTATCGGGGTATATCTGGTTGGCTACAACGGTCTTTCACATTGAGATTAGAGAATGCAAACAGCCTCCTCAAATTTCCAAAGAGTACTCTATGGTTATTCGGATGAAATTACCTTTGTACAAGACAATTAACCAGTTCACAAGGAAGGCATCGCTATAGCAACCAGAGCTTGGGCCTACACATGACACTGGAGTTAGGTTAGGACCAACTCTTCCTCAAATGTAGGATAAGTTTGAAGGAATTAAACTTGTTTTGCCCGATGTGCAGAAGATTCGAGGGGTTTACGATGATGAAGGTGTGACAGGGATTGTTGGGAATTCTTTCCTTCAGTGAGGTGCCTGGGTCAGCAGGGAGACCCAGGAATAAGGAGCAGAATCCTGAGCTGCCCCCCTCCTGTGCACCCATCCCCCCCACACACTCACACCAAACAGACATGCGCACACACACGCACACACAGACACACACACACAGATATGTGTGCGCGTGAATACACACACATAGACATGCGCACCCACACACACACACACATACAGACATGTGCGCGCGCACACACACAATCACACCCATGCACAAACACGAGTGCGCACACGCAGACACCTCACACGCACACGCACACACCTCACACACACACGCGCACACACACACAAATGTACACGCACACACACTCACACACAGACACACACCGCACACACACACACAAATACGTGCGCACACACACACTGCCACCCCCCCCCCCCCCCCCCCCAACACACACACACTCACGGTGTAATTCCCATCTTACAATCAGGCTGCACATCACAGAGAGAGACGGGGGAGTGAGGGGGGGGGGGGAGCGAGACAGAGAGACTGGAGAGACAGTGGAGAGATAACGGAGAGAGAGACAGAAAGAGAGGGAGACTGAAGGGAGAGAGAGACAGAGACGGAGAGAGAGAGAGAGAGAGATGAAGATCAGGCGCTGCAGCTAATACACAGTGCTCTCTGCAAACATGAAAAGGAGAGCGATGACCATGTTTGTGGCAGCCTCAGCTTTGGGAACTAGAATTTATCGATAAAGGAAGGCCAATCAGCCCATCAATGAGAACAGGTTTGGGCCTGTCCTCATGGGGCTTGAAGAAAGGGAGAGGGTCTGATTGGAATGTAACATTCTCAAAGACAGGGGAAATGCTGGGAGGACATTCCCCCCCATCCCACCTCACCCCGTCCCAGGGGGCAGGGGGATTATAGAACAAAAGGCAGAGTGTCAAGGCAAGGGGGTGTTAAATGGGCAAGGAGTTCCATCTCCCAGAGGATCCGTAATGATTGCAGGTCCCAAGGCAGCCAGGAAGGTGGAGTTGAGGACAAACCCAATCAGTCATGAACTTATTCCATTGAATTAGACATGAGGGGCCGAATGGCCTCATGGTTCTGCTGAGATTTGAGGTAGTCTTTCGATTGGATGTGTCTGTTTAAATCTCATTCTCCAGCTCGCGTCCATTCTTCCTTTTCCCAAAATATCTCCAGTCCTCGGAATTATGTTTCCAAGTCATTCTTCGCTCGTTCCCAGGATGTGGGGGTCACTGACTGGGCTCAGCATTTGTTACCCGTCCCTAGTTGCCCCCTTGAGAAGGTGGGGGTGAGCTGCCTTCTTGAACTGCTGCAGTCCATGTGCTGTGGGTTGACCCACAATACCCTGAGGGAGGGAATTCCAGGAATCTGATCCAGGAAGGAACACCGATATATTTCCAAGTCAGGATGGTGAGTTGAGGGAAACTTGCAGGGGGTGGTGTTCCCATGTATCTGTTGCCCTTGTCCTTCTAGATGGAAGTGGTCATGGGTTTGGAAGGTGCTGTCTGAGGATCTTGGTGAGTTTCTGCAGTGCATCTTGTAGATGGTCCACACTGCTGCTACTGAGTGTCGGTGGTGGTTAAAATGGCTGATGGGTAGTCTGGTAAATTAAAACTCAATCATGCAGTGACTGTTCCTGTTCTCCAATGACCATAGCTGGGGCAAATACTGAGCACATTGCCTGGGGAGTTAACCCTGGGAGGGCAAAGTGAGACTGTCACACTGAGCGTGTAGGTGTGAGTTGGATCACTCACACAATCTCGGCACGGGGCACATCCCAGGGTGGGTTAGTTGTTCAATATGATTAGTTCCTGCAAGTAAAGACATTGAATTTCTTTTTGCTAAAATGTTGTTTATTCAGTAATGTGGAGAGACTGGAGAAACGAGGATGGTTCTCCCTCGATCTGAGAAATTCAGAGGGAGATTTAATGGAGGAGTTTTAAACTGAGAGGGATTCCGATGGGGTTAGTGTCCAGAGAGTGGCAGGAGGGTCAGTGACCAGAGGGACGTGGATCGAAGCGACCGAACCAGAGTGGGGAGGTGGTGAGGAAGGAGACGTCTTTATGTACACACTGAGTTGGTCTGCTCTGGGTCACACTGTCTGTGGGTGGTCGGAGTTACTCAGAATTTTGTAAAGAAAACTTGAACGAGCGCTTGTAAAGGACAAGTGTCAGAGCTGCAGGGAAGGGACAGGGCAAAATGAGATTATACCAGTCAGGAACGATGGGCTAAATGGCCTCCCTGTGTGATTCCATGTTTAGTATTAATCCACACTTTGATTTAGAGTGAGCTTTATTGTCACATGTACTCACGTGTGCAGTGAAACGTTTACACATCACCACTTACTGCAACATCTCAGTACAAACATACCAGATTCTTCAGTATTTAGAAAAATAGAGCAATTACAACGTTCAGCTTCACCAAAATAAAAGTTCAGAACAACGGTCCTCTAACCCACACCACACTGGCACCCAGCCTGAGGCCAGGAGGCTTTTGGCAGTTGAATCGCTCAGTTGGTTGGTCTGCAATGTGGAGCATCTCCAACAGCGTGGGTTTGAATCCCATCACCAGCTGAGTTTACCCTGAAGGATTCTCCTTCCCAACCTCTCCCCTCACCTGAGGCACGATGACCCCCAGGTTAAACCTCCACCAGTCACCTCTCTCTCTCTGAGAAAGTGGGACTTTTATCAAACCAAACATCTGGGACCCCTGACTTTTTGACTGTGGGGCTCCTGTGCTGGAGGCTGCTACAATTACAGCATTTAATAAGCATCTGGATGGGTATATGAATAGGAAGGGTTCAGAGGGATGTGGGCCGGGTGCTGGGAAATGGGACTAGATTAATTTAGGATATCTGGTCAGCATGGACGAGGGTCTGTTTCTGTGCTGTGACTGTTTTGACTTGGCTTAGCTGGAGTTTAAGTATCTAATGGATTTGTACTTGGGTTTGAAGGATCTCCCTCTCTCTCTTTCTCTCTGTCAGGCACTGTTAAGAGTTAAAACCATCTCACTGTAACTGGAACTCTGTGCATCTGCTCTCTCTCTCTCTGAGCTGGTCTTTGGTTACCCAGTGATAAAAGCCAGAAGCTTTTTAGATCATATTTCCTTTTTGAAATTCATCCCTGCACCCCTCCCCCCCCCCCCCCCCCTTCCCCTCACCTCCCCACTCCCATCTGGAATCCTTACAACATTTGTCCCAAATACCACTCCTTCCACCCCCCCCCCCCCACCCCAGATAAAAACAGCCTGAAATCCAATCCTGGTTAACTGTTCAGGCTGCTCCCCTTTCAGTACCCCGATGTGCTGACAAAGAATTCATTGTTTTCCCAAGAAACAGCAAGTCCCAGGTCTGTCAGCTGCCCATCGCTCCCAATGTGTGGCCGATTTACCACGAGCTTTAACCAGTGTCAGGGCTGGTCCATTCAGAGTAAGTGTTCCAGCTCACAACTTCACCGCTCTATCAGGACTGGCCTGTTGTCGAGGGGCTGGAGAGATTTCCCTTCGTCCCAGATCCCAGCACATTCTGGGCTGCTCTCTGTCCCTCTCCTTTCTCTGGGTTATTGCAGTCTGAGACCAGGGACACACAGTGACCCCACACCAAGGGTCAAAGCACGCTGCTCTGTCCCAGAGACAAATACACTCACACTCACACACAGACCTCACTCACATACACGCACTTAAACACACACAGTCACTCTCACTCACACTCACACACACAGACACAGACTCACTCACATACACACACACTCACACTCACACACTCACACACACACACACAGACACAGACTCACTCACATACACACACACACACACACTCACCCACTCACACATACTCACACATACACACTCACGCAGACTCTCACATATGCTCACACACATTCACACACACAAATGCACACACACACACAGGCACAGTCACAGGTAGACACTCACACACACTTACACACATTCACACACACACTCACTCACAGACTTATTCACATACATACACTCACCCACTCACACAAACTCACACATACTCTCACACATGCACACACACATTCACACACACAAACACACTCACATATACAGACACACACATTACACACAGGCACAGTCACAGATAGACACACACACACAAACAGACACACACATACACAGACTCACACACAAGCACACACACACAGACACACATACAGACACACACACAGACACACACACAATCGCAAACACACACACACACGACACACAGACACACATACAGACACACACACGACACACAGACACACACACACACACACAGGCACAGTCACAGATAGACACACACACACACACAGGCACAGTCACAGATAGACACACACACACAAACAGACACACATACACAGACACACACACAAGCACACACACACAGACACACACACAGACACACACACAATCACAAACACACACACACACGACACACAGACACACATACAGACACACACACGACACACAGACACACACACACATATACAGACACACATACACACAGGCACAGTCACAGATAGACACACACACACAAACAGACACATACACATACACAGACACACACACAAGCACACACACACAGACACACATACAGACACACACAGACACACAGACACACATACAGACACACACACGACACACACACATATACAGACACACACAGACACACACACACAGACACACACACAGACACACATACAGACACACACACACGACACACACACACATACAGACACACACAGACACACACACACAAGCACACACACAGACACACACACAGACACACACACACAGACACACATACAGACACACACACACAAGCACACACACACAGACACACACACACACACACAAGCACACACACACAGACACACACACACGACACACAGACACACATGCAGACACACACAGACACACACACAGACACACACACACAGACACACACACAGACACACACACGACACACACACACAGACACACACACGACACACAGACACACACACGACACACACACACAGACACACACACGACACACAGACACACACACACACATACAGACACACACACACACACACACACAGATACACACACACACGCGACTAATCGATATAGAATTGAAAGACGGTCTCAGTGACAGTGACCATGAACCCATTGTTGATTGCTGGAGAAACCTTCTGGTTCACTGATGCCCTTTAGGGAGGGAAACCTGCCATCCTGACCCGGTCTGACCCACATGTGACTCCAGACCCACAGCGATGGGGTTAACTGTGAAATAACCGAGCAAGCCCGCTCAGCTGAAGGGACAATTAAGGGTGAGCAGCCTAACCACCAGCTACACCCACTTCCCATTGGAAGGAAAACAATGAGGAGGATATTCACATATTTCTCAGGAATGTTGAGCAAGGATTCGGAGCGTGTGTCGAGTAGGATTTGCAGATATTTGAGTCCATGTGCTCTCTGACAACCTCAGTGTAACCTACTCCATACATGAACAATCTGGGTGAAGGAACTGAGGGCATTGATGCTCAGTTTGCAGAAGGTACAAAGATAGGTGGAGGGACAGGTAGGTGATGAGGGAGTGGGGAGGCTGCAGGAGGACTTGGACTGACTGAGAGAGTGGGCAAAGATGTTGCAGATGAAATACTATGTGAGAAAGTGTGAGTTTCTGCACCTTGGAAGGAAGAATAGGGAAGTAGACTGTTTTCCCAACAGGGAAAGGCTTTGGAAATCTGAAGCACAACGGGACTTGGGAGTCCTAGCTCAGGATTCTCTTAAGTTTAACATGCAGGTTCAGTTGGCAGTTAGGAAGGAAAATGCAACGTTCGCATTCATTTCAAGAGGGCTAGGTACAAGAGCAGAGATGAACTGCTGAGGCTGGATAACGATGTGGAGATGCCGGTGTTGGACTGGGGTGGACAAAGTTAAAAATCACACAACACCAGGTTATAGTCCAACAGGTTTAATTGGAAGCGCTAGCTTTCAGAGCGCTTTTGCTATAAATTCTGTGCCTTACGATCTTATACTCCACAACCACCCGATGAAGGAGCAGCGCTCCGAACGTTAGTGGTTCCAAATAAACCTGTTGGACTATAACACGGTTTTGTGTGATTTTTAACTCTGAGGCTGCTTTCAGACCGCATTTATAATATTGTGAGCAGCTTTGAGCCCCATATCTAAGGTAGACAGGCAGGAGGCTGGAAGAATACGACAGGCCAAGCAGCATCAGGAGATGGAGAAGTCAATGTTTCGCGTGTAACCCTTTGTCAGAACTTGTCTACAGCCTCCACCTCCAGATGCTTGTTGTACTCTTCCAGCCTCCCGCTTGCCTACCTGGGATTCCAGCCCGTGCAGGTTGATTGGCTCGAACCATATCTGAGGAGAGCAGCGTTAGTTGGTGTTTGGAGGGTCGCTGCACTGATTGGCTACATTGGGCAGGAGAGGGAGGGTGAGGGGGAGTCAGTGCAGAACAACAGAGTTATCTCCAGCTCAAGGGATTGGGAGGGGGCGGGGTGACATGGGATTGGAGGTGGGGACAGGCTGTTGGGGGGTGGGGGGAGCATTGGACATGACAGACAACACGGGTGACAATACTAGAATGGGGGGGTATGGGAGGGGGAACGCAGGACTGCAAGGAAGTAGGGAGTGTTAATGGTGTGAGAGGGGTTAATGGTGTGGGGAGGGGGGTTAATGGTGTGGGGAGGGGGGTTAATGGTGTGGGGAGGGGGGTTAATGGTGTGAGAGGGGGTTTAATGCTGTGGGGAGGTTAATGGTGTGGGAGGGGGGTTAATGGTGTGGGGAGGGGGGTTAATGGTGTGGGAGGGGGTTAATGGTGTGGGGAGGGGGGTTAATGGTGTGAGAGGGGGTTTAATGCTGTGGGGAGGTTAATGGTGTGGGAGGGGGGTTAATGGTGTGGGATGGGGTTTAATGGTGTGGGAAGGTTAATGATGTGGGAAGGGGAGGTTAATGGTGTGGGGAAATTAATGGTGTGGGAAGGGGAGGTTAATGGTGTGGGAGGGGGTTAATGGTGTGGGGGGGGTTAATGGTGTGGGGAGGGGGGTTAATGGTGTGAGAGGGGGTTTAATGGTGTGGGGAGGTTAATGGTGTGGGAGGGGGGTTAATGGTGTGGGGGGGGGTTAATGGTGTGGGGAGGGGGGTTAATGGTGTGAGAGGGGGTTTAATGGTGTGGGGTGATTAATGGTGTGGGAAGGGGGGTTAATGGTGTGGGGAGGGGGGTTAATGGTGTGGGAAGGGGGTTAATGGTGTGGAAAGGGGGGTTAATGGTGTGGGGAGGGGGGTTAATGGTGTGAGAGGGGGTTTAATGGTGTGGGGAGGTTAATGGTGTGGGAAGGGGAGGTTAATGGTGTGGGGAAGTTAATGGTGTGGGAAGGGGAGGTTAATGGTGTGGGAGGGGGGCTAATGGTGTAGGAAAGGGGGGTTAATGGTGTAGGAAAGGGGGGTTAATGGTGTAGGAACGGGGGGTTAATGGTGTGGGGAGGGGGGGGTTAATGGTGTAGGAAAGGAGGGTTAATGGTGTGGGAGGGGGGTTAATGGTGTGAGAGGGGGGTTTAATGGTGTGGGGAGGTTAATGGTGTGAGGGGGATTAATGGTGTGGGAGGGGAGTTAATGGTGTGAGGGGGGATAATGGTGTGGGAGGGGGGGTTAATGGTGTGGTATGGGGTTTAATGGTGTGGGGAGGTTAATGGTGTGGGAAGGGGAGGTTAATGGTGTGGAGAGGTTAATGGTGTGGGAAGGGGGAGTTAATGGTGTGGGAAGGGGGTTAATGGTGTGGGGAGGTTAATGGTGTGGGAAGGGGGAGTTAATGGTGTGGGAAGGGGGTTAATGGTGTGGGGAGGTTAATGGTGTGGGAGTGGGGTTAATGGTGTGGGGGGTTAATGGTGTGGGAAGGGGGGATTAATGGTGTGGGAAGGGGGGATTAATGGTGTGGGGAGGTTAATGGTGTGGGAAGGGGGTTTAATAGTGTGGGGGGGTTAATGGTGTGGGGGGGGTTAATGGTGTAGGAAGGGGGGGTTAATGGTGTGGGGGGGTTAATGGTGTGGGAAGGGGGGGTTAATGGTGTGGGGAGGTTAATGGTGTGGGATGGGCGTTAATGGTGTGGGAGGGGGGGTTAATGGTGTGGGGGGGTTAATGGTGTGGGGAGGAGGGTTAATGGTGTGGGGAGGTTAATGGTGTGGGAGGGGGGTTAATGGTGTGGGGAGGTTAATTGTGTGGGAGGGGGGTTAATGGTGTGGGGGGTTAATGGTGTGGGAGGGGCGTTAATGGTGTGGGAGGGGGTTAATGGTGTGGGAGGAGTAATAGAAAATGCAGGATGTCTTGGAATGAAGGCACAGGATGGGGGAGGAGGTGGGATTAGCGGGAGGAGAATTGAAACCATCATAAAACAGATTCAGATCTCCCACAGTGTTTCACCATCTCTGCGAGCTTACTTAAGAGTCTAATGGTGCCCAGGAACCCATTGTTGATTGTTGGGAAAATCCCACCTGGGTCACTAATGCCCTTCATCCTTACCTGGTCTGGCCTACATGTGACTCCAGAACCACAGCAATGGGGTTGCCAACAGTTTTCCCCAGGGTAGGGGAGTCTTAAAACTCGAGGTGAGAGGAGCGAGTTACAATAGGGGCAACATTTGCACACGGAGGATGCTGAGTGTCTGTAATGCACTGTCAGAGATAATGATGAAGGCTGGTACAATTTCATCACAGGTCAGCACGGTGGCTCAGTGGTTAGTGCTGCAGCCTCCCAGCGCCAGGGACCCAGGTTCGATTCCAGTCTCGGGTGGCTGTCTGTGTGGAGTTTGCACATTCTCCCCGAGTCTGTGTGGGTTTCCTCCGGGTGCTCCAGTTTCCTCCCACAGTCCAAAGATGTGCAGGTCAGGGTGGATTGGCCATGCTAAACTGCCCTGTAGTGTTCTGGGATGTGCAGATTAGGTGCTTTTGTCAGGGGGGAATGTAGGGGAATTGGTCTGGGTGGGATAGTCTTCGGAGGGTCAGTATGGACTTGTTGGGCTGAAGGGCCTGTTTCCACACTGTAGGGATTCTTTCTATCTAAACATTTGGACAGGTGTATGGAGGGATATGGATCAAACTCAGGCAAATGGGACTAGATTGAATTGTGAAATCTGGCCACATTGGGCCATTTGTCCAGTTACCCAGCCATCTGGGTAATAAATACTGAGGAAAGTGAGTGATGACTACATCCCGGGAATATCTCCTGAGATTCTTGCACATTTCCATAAGGTCGTCTCTCATTCTTCTAAATCCCAAAGAATACAGGCTCAATGTACTCAAACTCTCCTCGTGAGACAGTCCCCTCTATCCCGGGGATCAGCTGAGTGACACTTCCCTTCCCTATTTTTCCTGAGCTGTTTGCAATATTCCAGCTACTGTCTGGCGTCGTTTTACAAAACCTTCCTATTTTCATCAGCCCTTTGAAAGGTGACTCTCAGGGAGTGACCCCTCCCTGGAACACAAGTGCCTCCTGGTGGTGAGGGGCCATGCCTGCAGCCACTTGGGAAGAGGGATTTTCATTCTAACGTCACACAGGAGGAGGTCGGAGAGGCGCTGATCCCAAGCAGCTCAGCTTCATGTTGTCACGCTGGGGATCAGCTCCAGTTGCAATGTCACCCGAGGCACACAGGGCTTTCCAGCAGGTGGCAGTCACACCTCACAATCCACGCGTTGGAGAAACAGAGCTGGAGGAAATTGGTCAATGACTTGACTCCAAAAGAAACCAGAACAAAACAAAATCAGTTCACACCGAGTGCTAAAGAAAAGAAAGACTTCTCTTCCATCTTGAGATACACAACATGTTTTAACCCTTACTTTTCTTCATTCGTATAATGATTTGGATGTGAGCATAAGAGGTACAGTTAGTAAGTTTGCAGATGACACCAAAATTGGAGGTGTAGTGGATAGCGAAGAGGGTTACCTCAGATTACAACAGGACCTGGACCAGATGGGCCAATGGGCTGAGAAGTGGCAGATGGAGTTTAATTCAGATAAATGCGAGGTGCAGCATTTTGGGAAAGCAAATCTGGACAGAACTTATACACTTAATGGTCAGGCCCTAGGGAGTGTTGCTGAACAAAGAGACCTTGGAGTGCAGGTTCATAGCTCCTTGAAAGTAGAGTCGCAGGTAGATAGGATAGTGAAGGTGTTTGGTATGCTTTCCTTTATTGGTCAGAGTATTGAGTACAGGGGTTGGGAGGTCATGTTGCGGCTGTACAGGACATTGGTTAGGCCACTGTTGGAATATTGTGTGCAATTCTGGTCTCCTTCCTATCAGAAGGATATTGTGAAACTTGAAAGGGTTCAGAAAAGATTTACAAGGATGTTGCCAGGGTTGGAGGATCTGAGCTACAGGGAGAGGCTGAACAGGCTGGGGCTGTTCTCCCTGGAGCGTCGGAGGCTGAGGGGTGACCTTATGGAGGTTTATAAAATCATGAGGGGCATGGATAGGATAAATAGACAAAGTCTTCCCTGGGGTTGGGGAGTCCAGAACTAGAGGGCATAGGTTTAGGGTGAGAGGGGAAAGATATAAAAGAGACCTAAGGGCAACCTTTTCACACAGAGGGTGGTACGTGTATGGAATGAGCTGCCAGAGGAAGTGGTGGAGGCTGGTACAATTGCAATATTTAAAAGGCATTTGGATGGGTAAATGAATAGGAAGGGTTTGGAGGGATATGGGCCCAGTGCTGGGAAATGGGACTAGATTAATTTGGGATATCTGGTCGGCATGGATGAGTTGGGCCGAAGGGTCTGTTTCCGTGCTGTACATCTCGATGACTCTATAACATGAGGATGTCCCTAGCTGTTTTGCAGACAGGCAGTGCATTCACTGATGTGATACAGGAAATTTGGATACAGGCATCCAAATTGTGCACTGCAAGATCCCACAAGCAGTGATGTGATCACAGCTGGATAACCTGTTTCTCAGCGTAATCAGGTGTGTGATTAACCTGAGACCAGAAGGAGAGTCAGATACTCCCTACTCTGCTGTAAAACAGTGGCTATGGGATCTTTTACAGGAGAGTAGGGAGCTTCTCCCTCGCGGGAGGGTCGTGGGCCAGAGGGCACAGTCTCAGAATAAAGGGGCTCCAGCTTCAGACTGAGATAGGGAGGGATTTCTTCCCTCAGAGAGTTTTGAGTCTTTGGAACTCCTTGTCCCAGAGAGCTGTGGGGCAGAGCCCGGTGTGTATATTTAAGAATAAGACAGATTCTTGATTAATCGGGGAATCGAGGGTTATTGGGAAAGGACAAGAAAATGGACGCGATGAATGTTGGATCAGCCACAGAGTGATAGAGATGTATAGCACGGAATCAGACCCATCAGCCCAACGTGTCCATGCCAACGAGATATCCCAGCCCAATAAGTCCTACCTGCCAGCACCCGGCCCATATCCCTCCAAACCCTTCCTATTCATATACCCATCCAAATGCCTCTTAAATGTTGTAATTGTACCAGCCTCCACCATATCCTCTGGCAGCTCATTCCATACACGTACCACCCTCTGTGTGAAAATGTTGCCACTTAGGTCCCTTTTATATCTTTCCCCTCTCATCCTAAACCTATGCCCTCTAGTTCTAGACACCCCCACCCCAGGGAAAAGATCCTATCTATTTAACCTATCCATGCCCCTTATAATTTTATAAACCTCTATGAAGTCACCCCTCTGCCTCCGACGCTCCAGGGAAAACAGCCCCAGCCTGTTCAGCCTCTCCCTGTAGCTCAAACCCTCCAACCCTGGCAACATCCTGGTAAATCTTTTTTGAACTTCAGCCATGATCCTATTGGATGGTGGAGCAGCCATGAGGGGCTGAATTGCCTCCTCCTGTTCCTATCTCTGATGGTCTTCCAGGACCTAATCCTGGGGCAGTCATCCTGATATCCCTGCAGCAAGATTTGAAATCACAGCGTTTGGACTCAAAGTAGACCCCCCATGACGTGTTAGATCAGACTGTTAGTGAGTCAGGTGTTCCATTAATAGACACGGTCATCACTGCATCAACATAACCCATTTATAACGTTCCCAGATTCCATCATAACTCAGGCCACTAGCAGCATGCAATGCTACAGGGTGTGGAAACGAACAGTGCACCCTCCAGTGATGGTACCAAGGGGCAGTGAGTGGGTGAGAAATCGGAGGGGGCAAGGGGTAAGAGGAGAGGGGTGAGGAATAAGTGGATAAGGGTGCAAGGTGTGAGGGGGCAAGGCTGAGGCGTGATGGGCAAGCGGGTGGCGATCAGAAGTGAGGGGTTGATGGGATGATGGGGTGATGGTTGAGGGATGAGGGGGTGAGGAGTCAGGGGTAGGGGTGAGGGAGGGGGTGAGTGGTGAGTGGGATCAGGGAGGGGGGTGAGTGGTGAGGGGGGTCAGGGAGGGGGGTCAGGAAGGGGGTGAGTGGTGAGGGGGTCAGGGAGGGGGGTGAGTGGTGGGGGGTCAGGGAGGGGGGTGAGTGGTGGGGGGGTCAGGGAGGGGGTGAGTAGTGAGGGGGGTCAGGGAGGGGGGTGAGTGGTGAGGGGGTCGAGGGGGTGAGTGGTGAGGGGGTGAGGGGACGGGGATGGGGGGTGAGTGGTGGGGGAGGTGGGGGGTGAGTGTTGGGGGGTGAGTGGTGGGGGGATGAGGGGAGGGGGGGTGAGTGTTGGGGGGGGTGAGGGGAGGGGGTGAGTGGTGAGGGGGTGAGTGGTGGGGGGTGAGTGGTGGGGGTGTGAGGGGAGGGGGGTGAGATGGGGGGGTGAGGGGAGGGGAGGTGAGTGGTGGGGGGTGAGTGGAGGGGGTGAGTGGTGGGGGGTGAGTGGTGGGGGTGTGAGGGGAGGGGGGTGAGGTGGGGGGTGAGGGGAGGGGGGTGAGTGGTGGGGGTGTGAGTGGAGGGGGTGAGTGGTGGGGGATGAGGGTGAGGGTGGGGTGAGTGGTGAGGGGGGGGGGTGTTTGTAATTATCCCCCAGTCCTGCCCCTGGTTGGGGTGCTACAGGAGCAGGAGTTGAGGGTTGGCAGATAGAGAGCGATGTGCCCATCTCTCCATGACCCCCTCCCTGAGCAGCTCAGGCTCTGCCTCTTGTCACTGAATGATCCAACATCTTGCTCGACCTCCTGGGTCTGAGGAACTGCCCTTCACTAAATCACAGGAGGCTTGAGGCCATTCCCGATCCCTGCTGCCCCCTCCCTCCCCCTCGCTGACAGAGACGACTGAGGTGACTCTCTCTCCTGACTCTATCCCCATCTCCCCATCCCAACTATCCTGATCCTTCCCGCTCTGCCTGTCCTGTTCCCACTCCCTGGCAAATCGAGGACACCCCAAAATCCATGTCCTGATTCTCCCGGACCCCCAGCCCCCACCCCCGGCAATCAGAGTTGGAGACCTCCTTGTTGAGGGAGTTTGAGACTCAGTTTCCAACTCCCACCCCCTCCCTATCCCATGGCTCCTCCGGATCCACACTGGGATCTCTGGACTCCTCCGATTCCTGACCCTTGGCCAATCCAGATTCCCATCGCCCAGCCAGTGGGCGGCCTTGGCCTTCCGGGACTCTGGAATTCCTTCCCTAACCCTCTCCCAACCACCCTCTCAACTCACTCCTTTAAGACCCTCGGTGAAACCCTATCCCCTTTCTCCTGGTTTGTGAACATCCCTCGCACATCCCTCACGCCTTCCTGCTGCACAGAGCCTGAGGGACACTGCAGTGTACTGAAGGTGCTACATCAATGCAAGTTGTTGTTGTTGAGAATCAGAGCAGTTCGCAGGTTAAGGAAAGAATTGAAACTCCCCATCCCCCCCGACCCCAAAAAATGCAAACAGGAGTGTGGTTCCTGGCCCCCAGGGAGGAGTTGTATTCGTTTACTTCAGACTAAATCGGGACGTGCAGTGAGGAGCTTCAGTACAGGCTGTGCTCGAACCACCAGACAATTCATCTGCCCCGAGAACATTCCAGTCTCAAACTGTACACAATACCGGTTCCAGCCGGCTCTGCTTCACAAACTGCAGAGGTCACTTAAGGCAACTTCACAATTTAACCCTTCGCACGTTCACCCAAACCCGGGGGGGTGGGTGCGGGGTCTGGAGGCTGGCACTGCGGGGGGTGGAGGGAGGACAGAGACCCCTGTGGGTAGTGGCGGTGAGGGAGGGGGTTTGGAAGGAGGGGTTTGTGGGGGGGGGGGGGGGGGGGGGGGGGGGGGGGTGGCGTATGGTACTGGTCAATGTCGGCCGACCCACAGTGAGGTTTAAAAACAAAAGGGCGAGTTTTAAAGTGGGCGGAAGGTGGTTCCTTTGAGCTGAATCAGGGTACTGTGTCGCTGGGTAGTGCCCATCCCTCTGGGCTGGGGGATTGGGGGCTGCTGTGGTCAAATCCCAGCTGCTCCACGCCATTGTTGAGGCACAGCAGGAGGCCATTCGTCCCATCATGCCTGCAGTGATTCTATCCCCTCATGCCCATCTCCTGCCTTTTTCCGCATCACCCTGCCCAACATTCCCACTCAACTAACCATCCAATGCCCCAATGGAATGCCACAATCCAACCTGCCCCCACCCCATTTCGAAGCCCTGCATTCCAGGCTTGAACCACTCGCTGGAAGTTGGCACATCAGCCTCACTTCATTTGCAGGTCACTCTAAATCTCCACCCCTCTCACTGAACCAGAACAGCACCTCCCCCCTCTACTCTATCCAGCCCCCACACCATTTTGGAAACCAGTATTAAATCTCCTCTTTTTGTCCTTCTCTTTGAGGACAACTGTTCCCACTAGAGCTGTACAGCACGGAAACAGACCCTTCGGCCCAACTCGTCCATGCCGACCTGATATCCTAACCTGATCTACTCCCATCTTTCAGCACCCGGCCCATATCCCTCCAAACCCTTCCTATTCATATACCCATCCAAATGCCTTTTAAATGTTGTAATTGTACCAGCCTCCACCACTTCCTCTGGCAGCTCATTCCATACACGTACCACCCTCTGCATGAAACGTTGCCCTTAGGTCTCTTTTATATCTTTCCCCTCTCACCCTAAACCTATGCCCCTCTAGTTCTGGACTCCCCGACCTCAGGGAAAAGGAGGATAGGGTAATTTGCCTAATTCCCCTATCCATGCCCCTCATGATTTCCTAAACCTCTATAAGGTCACCCCTCAGCCTCCAACACTCCAGGGAAAACAGCCCCAGCTTATTCAGCCTCTCCCTGTAGCTAAACCCCCCCCAACTCTGGCAACATCCTTGTAAATCTTTTCTGAACCCTTTCAAATTTCACAGGAGAGACTAGGATTGCACACAATATTTTGTTGTGTGCAGTCACAATGTGACTTTCCAACTCCTGTACTCAATACTCTGACCAATAAAGGAAAGCATACCAAACGCCTTCTTCACTATCCTATCTACCTGCGACTCCACTTTCAAGGAGCTGTGAACCTGCACTCCAAGGTCTGTTTGTTCAGCAACACTCCCCAGGACCTTACCTGATGAAGGGCTTTTGCCCGAAACGTCGATTTTGCTGCTCGTCAGATGCTGCCTGAATTGCTGTGCTCTTCCAGCACCACTGATCCAGAACCTTACCATTTAGGTGTATAAGTCCTGCCCTGATTTCCCTTTCCAAAGTGCAGCACCTCACATTTATCTGAATTAACCTCCATCTGCCACTCCTCAGCCCATTGGCCCATCTGATCAAGATCCTGTTGTACTCTGAGGTAGCCTTCTTCACTGTCCCCTCCAATGTTGGCGTCATCTGCAAACGTACTAACTATACCTCTTATGCTCACATCCAAATCTTTCCTGTCGCCGGGAGACCAGAAGTGACCTTCTTCAATCACTCTTCATCACTGAAGTTTCTCAGTTCCGGAATGACTCCTGTAAATCGCTTCTGCACTCTCTCTCCGATACACTGACATCTTTCAGATAATAGATTACAGTGGTGCTGGAGGAACACAGTGGGCCAGGCAGCACCGGGAGGTGGAGGGGTCGACATTTAGGGTGTGACCCTTCTTCAGGTGTCCCCTGCCGTCCCAAAGCAAAGCGTCCGAACGGTCTGATCTCGTACGTTGAAACGGCGCAGGGCCAAAGAGCTTTAATTTGTACAGAAAACGTTTCGCTTTATTCCGTAAAAGCGATAATCCCCTTCGGATTTCTGTTGGTGAGCAAAAAAACGGGTACTAATGTTCTTTCGTAAAAGCGACGTGGCGTAAAGCGAACTTTCGAAAAGCGAGGAGATATCTGAAGCGGTCTGTGTCTGTCCCAGTGAAGGGTTAACGCTGACCGATGTGGGACAGTTTACGTCTCACTCAGCGGAGCCTCACTGGCTCTCGGATACTGAGTGGCAGGCGTTGGGTTTTGAACAGAATGTTCTGCGGGATTGTTTATCTCTGGCTGACTGCCAAGGACCGCCCGAACACAGTAGGAGACACAAACATAAGGTGGAGTTCGCCAGTGTGTACACACACGCTCTCTCACACACTCACACACACACTCACACACACGGACAGACACCGAGACACACAGACAGCGGCAGACTCCAGACGCCCCAACGATTCTTCCTGAACCTTGGGATTCTGCACAAAGAAAGCTTTTGCTCCGTTGCTGCCGAAGACTGTCGAGAGGCCTCAAACTGACGGGAGGCGGTTGGGGGGCAGGGGGCTCCTGTAGAAGGCCCGGGCCCGGGGCGAGAGGAGGCTTCCAGAACGGGCTGGAATGAGCCATCGTGGCCTGCCCCAGCCAGCACAGGGAGCCTTCCGTCGGTGTCAGCAGTGAGAGCCGTGCCCCCAGGCTGCACTGAGGCCTAGGCTCTAGGCCCGGGCCCCCGGGGTCACTCCGGGGGAATAACAGCTCGAGGGAGAGGGGGGTGGGATTGGGGCAACAACCGAGACCAATCCGAACCCTTCCCCCAACAACCCGCGCTCCCCACCCCCACAACTCCCTCCCCCCCACCCCCTCAGCCTGCACTCCCCACCCCCTCAGCCCGCACTCCCCACCCCCACAACTCCCTCCCCCCCCACCCCCTCAGCCTGCACTCCCCACCCTCACAACTCCCTCTCCCCACCCCCTCAGCCCGCACTCCCCACCCCCACAACTCCCTCCCCCCACCCCCTCAGCCCGCACTCTCCACCCTCACAACTCCCTCTCCCCACCCCCACAGCCCACACTCTCCACCCCCACAACCTGCACTCCCCACCCTTCAGCCCACACTCCCCACCCCCACAACTCCCTCCCCACCCCCTCAGCCCGCACTCCCCACCCCCACAACTCTCTCTCCCCACTCCCTCGGCTCACAGTCTCCACCCCCACAACTCCCTCCCCACCCCCTAAGACCACACTCCCCCACTCCCATAACCCCTCCAACCCCCTTGGCCCACATTCCCCACCCTCACACTCTCTCCTCCCTCTAACCCCCTCCTGCCTGAATCCTGTCCCCCTCCCCCAGGGTTCTCCAGTGAGTTTCAGGGGTAGGGGTCTACCCTCTCCTGTCCTCACTGTCCCCTCCCCAGCCCCAAGGGCCAGAGGGAGGGACAATGCCGGTGGAGGTGAGGACTCCCCCAGCCGATCAGCGGAGGGAGAGGTCCCGGGATGCAGCGAGAAGCCGGAGGGGGAGGGAGACGGAGGTGCTATACGAACTCGCTCACCAACTGCCCCTGGCCCACGGCGTCCGCTCCCACCTCGACAAGGCGTCCATCATGAGGCTCACCTCAGCTACCTCCACCTCCGGAGGCTCCTCCAGGCCGGTGAGTGCACAGCGTGGGGGGAGGGGTGGGGGGGGGGGGGGGGGGGGGGGGGGGGTGGGGGGGAGGAGGGTGTCGGGCGGGGATGTGGGGGTGGGGGGGGAGGGAGTTTCTATCCTTATCCACATCGTCCTGTAACCCCCGACTCTCCCTCCCCTCCCTCCTCTACCCCCGACTCTCCTCCCCTCCCTCCTCTACCCCCCGACTCTCCCTCCCCTCCCTCCTCTACCCCGACTCTCCCTCCCCTCCCTCCTCTACCCCGACTCTCCCTCCCCTCCCTCCTCTACCCCGACTCTCCCTCCCCTCCCTCCTCTACCCCCGACTCTCCCTCCCCTCCCTCCTCTACCCCCGACTCTCCCTCCCTCCCTCCTCTACCCCCGACTCTCCCTCCCCCTCCCTCCTCCTACCCCCGACTCTCCCTCCCTCCCTCCTCTACCCCCGACTCTCCCTCCCCTCCCTCCTCTACCCCCGACTCTCCCTCCCCTCCCTCCTCTACCCCCGACTCTCCCTCCCCTCCCTCCCTCCCCTCCCTCCCTCCTCTACCCCCGACTCTCCCTCCCCTCCCTCCTCTACCCCCGACTCTCCCTCCCCTCCCTCCTCTACCCCGACTCTCCTCCCCTCCCTCCCTCCTCTACCCCCGACTCTCCCCTCCCCCTCCCTCCTCTACCCCCGACTCTCCCTCCCTCCCTCCTCTACCCCCGACTCTCCCTCCCCTCCCTCCTCTACCCCCGACTCTCCCTCCCCTCCCTCCTCTACCCCCGACTCTCCCTCCCCTCCCTCCCTCTAACCCCGACTCTCCCTCCCCTCCCTCCTCTAACCCCGACTCTCCCTCCCTCCCTCCTCTACCCCGACTCTCACTCCCTCCCTCCTCTACCCCCCCACCCCCCCCTCCTCTACCCCCCACCCCCCCTCCTCTACCCCCGACTGTCCCTCCCCTCCTCTACATCCCAACTCTAACCCCTCCCATTTCCTTCCCCACTCTCCCACCCCTCCCCTCCTCTCCCTCCTGTCTCTCGTTTCTCCTCCCTCCCCTTCCATCTCTCTCCTCTCCCTCAGCCAGGGTGACTGCGAGAGGTCACACTGCGCTCTGACATTGGAGTCTTTCTGTGCACTTGGGGAGGAACCTTCTCTTTATGAATTATACACAGAATGAACAGAACAGATCCAGGCCATTTGGCCCATCTGCCCTGTGCTGGTGTTTCTGGTCCTCATGAGCCTGGTTTTATTATAAATTATCTTTCATTGATGGCTCCCTCGTTCTGGTTTGTCCTGCTAATATTTTCACATTTTTACCCACCCAGTTTAAAGACCTCAGAGGCAGTGGGGAGCAGGCCACTGACTACACCAAGGCAGAAATTCTTTCTGAGACACCACCACATTGAAGGGCAGAGCAATATTGATGGCTGAATGGCCTCCTCCTGCTCCTCGTTTCTGTGCTACATCTTGCCAAGAAGCAGAATGGATTTCTTCCAACTCTGTTTCTGGTTAATCCCCTACTCCATCAGCGTTTTATTCCCAGCAATAACCTTTTCTGTGACATTTCGCTAACTGCTTTCTGTAGATCTCGGTACAATACATCCACTAGCTCCCCTTTATCTACAGCACGTGTCACTGCCTCAAACAACTCCCATAAACTGGGTTAAATATCATTCCTTTTCACTAAACCATGTGGACTCTGCCTGGTTACCTTGAACTTGCAAAATATCCTTCTCAGTGGTTTTCATAATAGTTTGTAACATCGTCCCTATCAATCTCCAGGGGCAACAGACTCTGGCAAGCTCTCTCTCTCTCGTTCTATCTCTCTCTCTCGTTCTATCTCTCTGTCTGTTTATCTCCCTCTCTTTCTCTCACTTGCTCTATCTCACTCTGTTTTTCCCTCTCACTTTCACTGTCTGTCTCTCTCTATCTCTCTCCCTCTCTCTCTGTCTCTCTATCTCTCTCCCTCTCTCTCTGTCTCACTCTATCTCTCTCCCTCTCTCTCTGTCTCACTCTATCTCTCTCCCTCTCTCTCTATCTCTCTCCCTCTCTCTATCTCTCTCCCTCACTCTCTGTCTCTCTCTATCTCTCTCCCTCACTCTCTGTCTCTCTCTATCTCTCTCCCTCTCTCTCTATTCTCTCTCCCTCACTCTCTGTCTCTCTCCTTATCTCTCTCCCTCTTTCTCTATCTCTCTCCCTCTCTCTCTGTCTCTCTCTATCTCTTTCCCTCTCTCTCTGTCTCTCCCTATATCTCTCCCTCTCTCTCTGTCTCTCTCTATCTCTCTCTCCCTCTCTCTCTGTCTCTCTCTATCTCTCTCCCTCTCTCTCTATCTCTCTCCCTCACTCTCTGTCTCTCTCTATCTCTCTCCCTCTCTCTCCCTCACTGTCTCTCCCTCACTCTCTGTCTCTCCCTCTCTCTGTCTCCTTCACTCTCTCTTTCCCTCTCTTTCCCTCACTCTCTGTCTCTCCTTCAATGTCTCTCCCTCTCTCTGTCTCTCCCTCTCTCTGTCTCTCCCTCTCTCTGTCTCTCCCTCACTGTCTCTCTCCCCCTCTCTCTCCCTCCATTGTCTCTCTCCCTCACTCTCCCTCTCTCTCTCTCCTCTCTCTCTGTCTCTACCTCTCTCTCTCTGTGTCTCCCTCTCTCTCTGTGTCTCCCTCATTGTCTCTCTCTCCTCTCTCTCCCTCACTCTGTCTCTCCCTCCATCTCTCCTCTCTCCCTCACTGTCTCTCTCTCTCTCCCTCACTCACTGTCTCTCCCTCACTGTCCCTCTCTCTCTCTCTCGCCCTCACTCGCTGTCTCTCCCTCACTGACTCTCTCTGTCTCTCTCCCTCACTCACTGTCTCTCCCTCACTGTCCCTCTCTCTCTCTCTCCCTCACTCTTTCTTCCTCTCTCTGTCTCTCCTTCACTGTCTCTCCTTCACTGTCTCTCCCTCTCTCTCCCTCTCTCTGTCTCTCCATCTCTCTGTCTCTCTCTCTCTCCCTCACTCACTGTCTCTCTCTATCTCTCTCCCTCACTTTCTGTCTCTCTCTATCTCTCTCCCTCACTCTCTGTCTCTCTCCCTCACTCTCTGTCTCTTCCTTATCTCTCTCCCTCTCTCTCTATCTCTCTCCCTCTCTCTCTGTCTCTCTCTATCTCTCTCCCTCTCTCTCTCTCTCCCTATATCTCTCCCTCTCTCTCTGTCTCTCTCTATCTCTCTCCCTCACTCTCTGTCTCTCTCTATCTCTCTCCCTCACTCTCTGTCTCTCTCTATCTCTCTCCCTCTCTCTCCCTCACTGTCTCTCCCTCACTCTGTCTCTCCCTCTCTCTGTCTCTTCACTCTCTCTTTACCTCTCTCTACTCTCTCTCTCCCTCACTCTCTGTCTCTCCTTCAATGTCTCTCCCTCTCTCTGTCTCTCCCTCTCTCTGTCTCTCCCTCTCTCTGTCTCTCCCTCACTCTCTGTCTCTCCCTCATTGTCTCTCTCCCCCTCTCTCTCCCTCATTGTCTCTCTCCCTCACTCTCCCTCTCTCTCTCCTTCACTGTCTCTACCTCTCTCTCTCTCCCTCTCTCTGCGTCTCCCTCTCTCTCTGTGTCTCCCTCATTGTCTCTCTCTCCTCTCTCTCTCCCTCACTCTCTGTCTCTCCCTCCCTCTCTCCTCTCTCCCTCACTGTCTCTCTCTCTCCCTCACTCACTGTCTCTCCCTCACTGTCCCTCTCTCTCTCTTCCTCACTCACTGTCTCTCCCTCACTGTCCCTCTCTCACTCACTCTCTCTCCCTCACTCTCTCTGTCTCTCCTTCACTGTCTCTCCCTCTCTCTCCCTCTCTCTGTCTCTCCATCTCTCTGTCTCTCCCCCTCTCTCTCTCCTCTCTCTCCCTCACCCACTGTCTCTCCCTCACTGTCTCTCTCTCTCCCTAACTCACTGTCTCTCCCTCTCCCTCTCCCTCTCTCCTCTCTCTCCCTCACTCACTGTCTCTCCCTCACTGTCTCTCTCTCTCCCTAACTCACTGTCTCTCCCTCTCCCTCTCTCCTCTCTCTCCCTCACTCACTGTCTCACCCTCACTGTCTCTCTCTCTCTCTCTCTCTCTCAGCAGGGGCAGACCGAGGTGATGGGGATGGTCAGTTTGATGGGTTTTATCTGCGAGCTCTCGATGGGTTTGTGATGGTGCTGACTGCGGAAGGAGACATTGTTTATTTGTCGGAGAATGTCAGCCAGTACCTCGGACTGAGCCAGGTAACAGGAGAGAGAGCAGGCATAGGGTTAACACACCAGGAGGCTCCTGATCCCTCTGATAGTGGGAGAGCGAGGGAGGGAGGGCTCTCTGGGAGCTGAATGATCAATCTCTGGGAATTAGGGAATGTCATATTGTGGATCCTGGGAATGTCGTCTGTGGGTCATGGGTGGGCAATAACATGGGGAGGGGGTAATCCTGGGGGGTGTCGGGGGTAATCCTGGGGGGTGTCGGGGGTAATCCTGGGAGGTGTCGGGGGTAATCCTGGGGGGGGTGTCGGGGTAATCCTGGAGGGGCCAGGGGGTAATCCTGGGATGGTGTCAGGGAGTAATCCTGGGGTGGTGTCGGGGTAATCCTGGGGGGTGTCAGGGAGTAATCCTGGGGGGGTGTCAGGGGGTAATCCTGGGGGGTGTCGGGGGTAATCCTGGGGGGTGTCGGGGGTAATCCTGGGGGGGTGTCAGGGAGTAATCCTGGGGTGGTGTCGGGGTAATCCTGGGGGGTGTCAGGGAGTAATCCTGGGGTGGTGTTGGGGTAATCCTGGGGGGTGTCAGGGAGTAATCCTGGGGGGGTGTCAGGGAGTAATCCTGGGGGGGTGTCAGGGGGTAATCCTGGGGGGTGTCGGGGGTAATCCTGGGGGGGTGTCAGGGAGTAATCCTGGGGGGTGTCGGGGGTAATCCTGGGGGGTGTCAGGGGGTAATCCTGGGGGTGTCGGGGGTAATCCTGGGGGGTGTCAGGGGGTAATCCTGGGGGGTGTCAGGGGGTAATCCTGGGGGGTGTCGGGGGTAATCCTGGAGGGTGTCGGGGGTAATCCTGGGGGTTGTCAGGGGGTAATCCTGGGGGGTGTCGGGGGTAATACTGGGGGGTGTCAGGGAGTAATCCTGGGGGGTGTCAGGGAGTAATCCTGGGGGGTGTCAGGGGGTAATCATGGGGGGGGGGGTCATGTGACTATCCTGTTGTATGTGATTGGAAGCTCACACCATCGTTTGGTTTTGAACAGTTGGATCTGATTGGACACAGTGTGTTTGATTTTGTTCACCCGTGCGACGAAGAGGAACTGAAGGAGCTTGTGACCCCCCACCACGGTAATTACCCACACCCCCACACCCCCAACCCCACCCCCAACCCCACCCCCACACCCCCAACCCCACCCCCACCCCACCCCCAAACCCCCACCCCCCCCACATCCACCCCCACCCCCCAACCCCACCCCCACATCCACACCACGCCCACACCCCCAACCCCACCCACACACCCCCCACATCCACTCCACCCCCACATCCCCAACCCCACCCACACCCCCAACCCCACCCACACATCCACCCACACCCCCACCCCCACACCCCCAACCCCACCCATACCTCCAACCCCACCCTCACACCCCCACATCCACCCCACCCCCACACCCCCAACCCCACCCACACCTCCAAACCCACCCCCACACCCCAACCCCACCCACACTTCCATCCCCACCCCCACACCTCCACTCCCACCCCCACACCTCCAACCCCACCCCCACACCTCCAACCCCACCCCCACACCCACACATCCACCCCCACACACCCAACCCCACCCACACCTCCAACCCCACCCCCACATCCCCAACCCCACCCACACCTCCAACCCCACCCCCACATCCACCCCACCCCACCCCCACACTCCGGTCCACAACCCCATAACCCCACATCCACCCCCACCCCCACACCCCCAACCCCACCCACACCTCCAACCCCACCCTCACACCCCCACATCCACCCCACACCCCCAACCCCACCTACACCTCCAACCCCACCCCCACACCCCCACATCCACCCCACCCCACCCCCAACCCCACCCACACACCCCACATCCACCCCAACCCCACCCCCCATACCCTCACATCCACCCCACCCCACCCCCACCCTTAACCCTACCCCAACCCCAAACCCACCCACACCTCCAACCCCACCCCCACCCCCCACACTCCCGCCCACAAACCCATAACCCCACATCCACACCCCCACATCCACCCCCACCCCACATTCCCTCCCCCACCCTTAACCCCACCCCCAACCCCAAACCCACCCCCTCATCCCCACCCCCATAACCACACCCTCACTCCCAAACCCACCCACCACCAACCAAAACCAACACCCTGCCCCACCCACACCCCCATCCCTACTCCAAACCCATCCCCACCCACACCCTGCCCCACCCCCACCCACACCCATACTCCCACCCACACCCACACCCTACCCCACCCCCACCCTAACCCTGTGCCCTCCAATACTCTGCCTTGACCCTCACTGACCAACCCTCCCTCTTGGACCCAGGTATGGATAGGATTGTCCAGTTTAGTGATGAATCTCCTCTCCCTCTCCCTCCCTCTCCCTCTCTCTCCTTCCCTCTCCCTCCCTCTCCTTCCCTCTCCCTCCCTCTCCTTCCCTCTCCCTCCCTCTCCCTCCCGCTCCCTCCCTCTCCCACTCTGTGATTCCCTGGGCAGCGACCTTGGTAAAGCAGGAGGTCCAGACAGAGAGAGACTTTTTCCTGAGGATGAAATCCACTCTAACCAGCCGAGGGCGGACGGTCGCTGTCAAGTCAGCGAGTTGGAAAGTGAGTGACCCCGTGATTGATATCACTGATCGCCACTAACACTAACCTTACAGGGGTACAGTTCAAAGGGCACTGCCCTGTGTTGGGGTACAGTTCAAAGGGCACTGCCCTGTGTTGGGGTACAGTTCAAAGGGCACTGCCCTGTGTTGGGGTACAGTTCAATGGGCACTGCCCTGTGTTGGGGTACAGTTCAAAGGGCACGGCCCTGTGTTGGGGTACAGTTCAAAGGGCACGGCCCTGTGTTGGGGTACAGTTCAAAGGGCACTGCCCTGTGTTGGGGTACAGTTCAAAGGGCACTGCCCTGTGTTGGGGTACAGTTCAATGGGCACTGCCCTGTGTTGGGGTACAGTTCAAAGGGCACTGCCCTGTGTTGGGGTACAGTTCAAAGGGCACTGCCCTGTGTTGGAACACTGGTATCCTTTGCAATTGGAAGCACTCAGGGTGTGGCTTTGAATTCCTGGTTGAACTTTAGGGGGTGATCCACGGGGAGGGGGTTGATCGTGTTGGGGGAGATGGAGAGGGAGGGGGTGATTCACGGGGAGGGGGTTGATCGTGTTGGGGGAGATGGAGAGGGAGGGGGTGATCCACGGGGAGGGGGTTGATCGTGTTGGGGGAGATGGAGAGGGAGGGGGTGATCCACGGGGAGGGGGTTGATCATGTTGGGGTGGATGGGGAGGGAGGGGGTGATCCACGGGGAGGGGGTTGATCGTGTTGGGGGAGATGGGGAGGGAGGGGGTGATCCGGGGGGAGGATGTTGATCGTGTTGGGGGGGATGGGGAGGGAGGGGGTGATCCGGGGGGAGGATGTTGATCGTGTTGGGGGGATGGGGAGGGAGGGGGTGATGCACAGGGAGGGGGTTGATCGTGTTGGAGGGGGTTGGGGGGAGTGGGTGATCTGGGGTGAGGGGTGATCCGGGGGAGATGGGGTTGATCTTGTTGAGGGGGAGGGGCTGATCCAGGGGGAGGGGTGATCCAGGGGGGAGGAGGTGATCCGGGGGCAGGGGTGATCTGGGGGGAGGGGGTGATCTGAGGCAGTTTCCTCAGAGTTTTATTCTGTTGCCGTCCCAGGTGCTGCACTGTACGGGGCACATGAAGAGATGTGAGATTCCTGACAACGGATTCCCCGATTCCCCAAAGACCTTCCTGGTGATGATCTGTGAACCGATCCCACACCCGTCCAACATTGAGATCTCCCTGGACAACAAAACCTTCCTAAGTCAGCACAGCTTAGACATGAAGTTCACCTACTGTGACCAAAAGTAAGCAACTCTGGTTAATGCTTAACACCACACCCACACGGTACAGTACCTGGTGAACACCACACCCGCACGGTACAGTTCCTGGTGAACACCACACTCACACGGTACAGATCCCGGTGAACACCACACTAACACGGTATAGTCCCTGGTGAACACCATACTCACACGGTACAGTCCCTGGTGAACACCATACTCACACGGTACAGTCCCTGGTGAACACCATACTCACACGGTACAGTACCCGATGAACACCACACTCACAGGGTATAGTCTGTGGTGAACACCACACTCGCACGGTACAGTTCCTGGTGAACACCACACTCGCACGGTACAGTTCCTGGTGAACACCACACTCGCACGGTACAAATCCCGGTGAACACCACACTCACACTGTACAGTTCCCGGTGAACACCACACTCACACGGTACAGTCCCTGGTGAACACCACACTCACACGGTACAGTTCCTGGTGAACACCACACTCGCACGGTACAAATCCCGGTGAACACCACACTCACACTGTACAGTTCCCGGTGAACACCACACTCACACGGTACAGTCCCTGGTGAACACCACACTCACACGGTACAGTCCATGGTGAACACCACACTCACACGGTACAGTTCCTGGTGAACACCACACTCACACGGTACAATTCCCAGTGAACACCACACTCGCACGGTACAGTTCCTGGTGAACACCACACTCACACGGTACAAATCCCGGTGAACACCACACTCACACTGTACAGTTTCCGGTGAACACCACACTCACACGGTACAGTCCCTGGTGAACACCACACTCACACGGTAAAGATCCTGGTGAACACCACACTCACACGGAACAGTTCCCAGTGAACACCACACTCACACGGTAAAGATCCTGGTGAACACCACACTCACACGGAACAGTTCCCGGTGAACACCACACCCACATGGTCCAGTTCCTGGCGAACACCACACCCACATGGTACAGTTCCTGGTGAACGCCACGCTCACACGGTACTGTTCCTGGTGAACACCACACTCACACGGTACAGTTCCTGGTGAACACCACACCCACATGGTACTGTTCCTGGTGAACACCACACTCACACGGTACAGTTCTCGGTGAACACCACACTCACACGGTACAATTTCCGGTGAACACCACACCCACATGGTACAGTTCCTGGTGAACACCACACTCACACGGTACAGTTTCCGGTGAACACCACACTCACACGGTACAGTTCCCAGTGAACACCACACCCACATGGTACAGTTCTCGGTGAACACCACACTCACCCGGTACAGTTTCCAGTGAACACCACACCCACACAGTACAGTTCCTGGTGAACACCCCACTCACACGGTATAGTTCCTGGTGAACACCACACTCACACGGTACAGTTCCTGATGAACACCACACCCACACGGTACAGTTCCCGGTGAACATCACACCCACCCGGTACAGTTTCCAGTGAACACCACACCCACACGGTACAGTTTCCAGTGAACACCACACACACACGGTACAGTCCCTGGTGAATACCACACTCACACGGTACAGTTCCCGGTGAACATCACACCCACATGGTACAGTTCCTGGTGAACACCACACTCACCCGGTACAGTTTCCAGTGAACACCACACCCACACGGTACAATTCCTGGTGAACACCACACTCACACGGTACAGTTCCCGGTGAACACCACACTCACACGGTACAGTTCCCGGTGAACACCACACTCACATGGTACAGTTCCTGGTGAACACCACACTCACACGGTACAGATCCTGGTAAACACCACACTCACACGGTACAGTCCCTGGTGAATACCACACTCACACGGTACAGTTCCTGGTGAACACCACACCCACACGGTACAGTTCCCGGTGAACATCACACCCACATGGTACAGTTCCCGGTGAACACCACACTCACCCGGTACAGTTTCCAGTGAACACCACACCCACACGGTACAGTCCCTGGTGAACACCACACTCACACGGTACAGTTCCCGGTGAACACCACACTCACATGGTACAGTTCCTGGTGAACACCACACTCACACGGTACAGATCCTGGTAAACACCACACTCACACGGTACAGTTCCTGGTGAACACCACACTCACATGGTACAGTTTCCAGTGAACACCACACCCACACGGTACAGTCCCTGGTGAACACCACACTCACACGGTACAGTTCCTGGTGAACACCACACTCACACTGTACAGTTCCCGGTGAACACCACACTCACACGGTACAGTTCCTGGTGAACACCACACTCACATGGCACAGTTCCTGGTGAACACCACACCCACATGGTACAGTTTCCAGTGAACACCACACTCACACGGTACAGTTCCCGGTGAACACCACACTCACACGGTACAGTTCCTGGTGAACACCACACTCACACAGTACAGTTCCTGGTAAACACCACACTCACACGGTACAGTTCCTGGTGAACACCACACTCACATGGTACAGTTTCCAGTGAACACCACACCCACACGGTACAGTCCCTGGTGAATACCACACTCACACGGTACAGTTTCCAGTGAACACCACACTCACACGGTACAGTTCCTGGTGAACACCACACTCACATGGCACAGTTCCTGGTGAACACCACACCCACATGGTACAGTTCCTGGTGAACACCACACTCACACGGTACAGTTCCTGGTGAACACCACACTCACATGGTACAGTTTCCAGTGAACACCACACCCACACAGTACAGTCCCTGGTGAACACCACACTCACACGGTACAGTTCCCGGTGAACACCACACTCACACGGTACAGTTCCTGGTGAACACCACACTCACACGGTACAGTTCCTGGTGAACACCACACTCACACTGTACAGTTTCCAGTGAACACCACACCCACACAGTACAGTCCCTGGTGAACACCACACTCACACGGTACAGTTTCCAGTGAACACCACACTCACACGGTACAGTTCCTGGTGAACACCACACTCACATGGCACAGTTCCTGGTGAACACCACACCCACATGGTACAGTTTCCAGTGAACACCACACTCACACGGTACAGTTCCTGGTGAACACCACACTCACATGGTAGTTTCCAGTGAACACCACACCCACACGGTACAGTCCCTGGTGAACAGCACACTCACACGGTACAGTTCCCGGTGAACACCACACTCACACGGTACAGTTCCTGGTGAACACCACACCCACACGGTACAGTTCCTGGTGAACACCACACTCACACGGTACAGTCCCTGGTGAACACCACACTCACACGGTACAGTTCCCGGTGAACACCACACTCACATGGTACAGTTTCCAGTGAACACCACACTCACATGGTACAGTCCCTGGTGAACACCACACTCACATCGTACAGTCCCTGGTGAACACCACACTCACATGGTACAGTCCCTGGTGAACACCACACTCACATGGTACAGTTCCCGGTGAACACCACACTCACACGGCACAGTTCCTGGTGAACACCACACTCACACGGTACAGTCCCTGGTGAACACCACACTCACACGGTACAGTTCCTGGTGAACACCACACTCACACGGTACAGTTCCTGGTGAACACCACACTCACACGGTACAGTCCCTGGTGAACACCACACTCACACGGTACAGTTCCTGGTGAACACCACACTCACATGGTACAGTTTCCAGTGAACACCACACCCACATGGTACAGTCCCTGGTGAACACCACACTCACACGGTACAGTTCCCAGTGAACACCACACTCACATGGTATAGATCCCCGTGTTTTCCAGCATTTGAAGTTCTTTGTTTGATTTTGAGTTGGTCAGTGAGTTGATTAGTCAGTGGAACATCGAATAAAGCCTAGCAGAGCTGAGGTAAAATAGTCAGAGATTGGGCCCAGCTAAATTGTTCTTGCAGAGAATTGGCTTGAGTTCGATGAGCTGACTGGCCCCCTTGTTATAGAGTGGTGTCTGAGCTCCCAGTGAGTAGCTCTCCCCACACACGTAAACACAGCCATCTTCAGAGTGTGATTGTAAGCCATACCACAGTATCAGAGTAAGGATACATGGTCATGTTGAGGTGGAACGTGAGGCGTGGGCTGCGCCATCTGTTCCCTTGTTCCTGCTGCCCTTGAGTTTGTAGCTGCCAGAGGCACGGGGGAGACAGTCACTGTGGAAACGTTGTGGTGAAATTCTGTCTCGGAGCGTTCACTGCACGTTTGAACTATTTGTGCTTTGGCAATGTTCCAGTCCTTGCACTGAGAGAGGGAAGGATATTTAATTCCAGCTGCATAACTGTCACAGAACTAGTCAGCAGGTACATGGTAAACTGTGAAATATAGCTCATAACAAGAGCCATCGCACTGACACACACACACGGACCCGCACGAACACGCATGGCACCATGCCAATGTCATAGAGTCACACAGCACGGAATCAGATCTTTCAATCCAATGCGTCCATAATCCCAAACTAATCTAGTCCCACCTGCCTGCTCCTGGCACATATCCCTCCAAACCTTTCCTATTCATGTATTCATGGTGGGCGGCACAGTGGTTAGCACTGCTGCCTCACAGCGCC